>NC_022016.1:44596921-44633991 GCF_000317375.1 Microtus ochrogaster | reverse complement strand
GATCTGCCCTGGTGGTTCTCCTTGCTTTTGTTTTTTGCTCTCTCTCTCTCTCTCTCTCTCTCTCTCTCTCTCTCTCTCTCTCTCCCTCTGTCTCAGTCTCTCTCCCTCTCCCTCTCCTCCCCCCCTCTCTCTGTATGTGTCTGTGGTCTTTCAAGATATGGTTTCTTTGTCCTGGAACTCGCTTTGTAGACCAGGCTGGCCTCGAACTCACAGAGAGCCATCTGCCTCTGCCTCCTGAGTGCTGGGATTAAAGGCATGCACCACCACTGCCTGGCTTCTTTTTTAACACTTGCATTTGCTGTATATGTGTGTGTGGTTTTTCATATGTGTGTGGTGTGTGCGCACGCTGATGTACAGAGGTCAACACTGAATGCTTTTCTCAGTAAGTCTCCACTTTTTTTCTTGAGTCTTTCACTGAACCTGGAGCTCCTTATAGAAGCACGAAGATGAGAGGTATGCTCCCCAGAACCGTGGAGAAGCATGTGTCTGTAAACCTAGTGCTGGGGCAGCAGAACATAGGAGCAGAACCCGGGTGCTGCTGGCCAGCAATCATAGCCGTGAGGTAGTTATTTGCCAAAGTCACACCATGAAGACAACAGGACAGCTGGATCTGTCTGGATGGTTCTCAAGTGTAGGCTCCAGGTGGCCCCTCCCGTCACTATCTCTGAACCTCCAGAATTGGGAAAAGGAGGTGACCTTAAAGATGGCTGGTGGCAACTGTACGGTTCACAAGCAGAGGAGATTAGGTCCCTCACTCTTCCACTGCCCCTCTGTTGTATGATGGTCCAACCTCATTGTCAACTTGACCTGATTTAGAGTAACCTAGGGGACACAGCTCTGAGTGCATCTGTGAAGATGTTCCCAAGAGTTCTAACTGAGATGAGAAGGGCTGTTTTGAACGTGAGTGGTACCCATCCCATGGGCTGAAGTTCTGAACTTCACGAAAAGGATGTTTCTAGTTGAGCACCCTCTTGCACCCCCTCTGCTTCCTGACATGACCAGTTGCTTCCTGCCACTGTCCCTTCCTCCCCATGATGGACCGCTCTTTCCTCCCCATGATGGACAGCTCTTTCCTCCCCCTGATGGACCACTCTTTCCTCCCCATGATGGACTGCATCTTCAAACTGAATCAGAATAAACTCTTCCTTCCTTAAGCTGTTTATGTCCCTTATTATGCCACAGCCACGAGAAAAACAACTAACCCAGTGCCCACAGGCAGATCCTTGCTCCTGCTGATCCCAACCCCTTAGGACAAGGTTCATCTCCCCACCCCCTACACATCCCAGGCTCCACACCTTCTATCTCTTAGTGGGAAACTGGCCCAAAGAGCCTGTTCCCCCTTCTCAGCAGAGAATGTGGGTGCAAAGTCTGCAGCCACCTGCTTGGGGGTGGCTGAGATCAGTTCATTATTGTTCAACATCTGATGGGGGGAGAGTCTATTTGTCAGAGCAAACAACAACATGCATAGGAATGTTTGGGGGTGATCAGGACAGAATAGGACTAGACAGAGAGGACAGCCCCCTTGTGGGGAGAAGTCAGCCCTCCGAATAGAGAACCGCACATCCAGGTCCTTGATGTTGGGTGCAGGTAAAGCTATATGGAACGTGGTGTCAGGTGTCCTGACTCAGTTTCCCTACCTGGAAAGGAAGATCATCACGTCTCCCTTTTTGATCATGTCTACACTAAACACATGTATGTAAATAGCTAACTCCGTGGTGTCGAAATCCCCGTGGTGGTGACTATAACATCTTAAGACTTCGGTCTATACTTAAATGTGGCCCCTCCGATGTTTCGTGCCCTTCATCTGAGGCCTGCTGAGCTTTCAGACTCAATTAGAGACGTGTGCTGGGACCGTGGGCACTAATGGGGTTCTGGGGTGTGCCTAAGCACATCCACTATCGTTACTGGATTTGATTGTACTGAGAGGCAGGGACACTGGGTGGATTTGGGCAAGGGCGCGGAGAGATGCAGATTTGGGAAACTAGGTCAGTGCAGAAGCTGGAGGGGCTGGCGGCTCCACCTGACTTGAGAGCTGTTAACCACAATGCTGGAAGCTTTTTACCAATATCCCCTCCCTCCTCTATTCACCTGCTCTCTCTGCTCCCAGCACCACGGTTCCCACCCAGGCCTCTTTTCTGAATCAGCATCTGCCAGCCCCAAGTCTTCTTGCAATCTCTCACTGCTCCCTCTGAAGTTCAAGGTCCGGGTTCCACGCAGACTGGCTGGAGCCTCTGACCTTTTAGAGGGCCCAGTGTGGGGGAGGCCAACATTGAACAGGGCCCGGGAAGCTGCAGGTAGGAGGAGGCCAGGCTGGGGTTGGGGAGGGAGACACAGGCATCCAGTGCCTTTGTCTGGGCCAGGGGCGTCCGGTGCCATGCTGACTACAGCTATTAAAACGTCGATTGTCACTGCCTGCTCCAAGAGCCTGGGGAAGGCAGAGGGGTTCACTGTTTTGTCTTCTGTGGACACATCGATGGCTCCTTTGGGAGCCTGTTCGATGATGGGTCTGGAAAGCTGCTCGGAGCAGAGAAGTCAGAATAAAAACAGCTGCTCAGAGGGACCCCCGCAGACCCCAACTTCCAGAGGCATATAGATCAGAAGGCAGAGCTGCTCACGTGTTCCTTTGCAAAAGACGGTTTTGTTCCTATCTCCCCGGCCCATCACGCTGGCCCCTTTCTTTTCATCCCCTCTTAGCTTGGCTCACAAAGGGCCCCTCTCATCCTATTTGAAGAGGCTGGGACAAGAGGCTGACAGGTGTCTGTCACAGCAGCCAGAGCAGGGATGTTCAGAGGACACTGGCTGTTATGCTCAGCCCGCAAAGGGACAGCTAGCCCACAGGGCAGAGTGGGCAGGAGGGTGGTGATGCTGTGAGGTCCTATATTGGGACCCACTATAATCAACAGACCCGGGAAAGGTACCTGCCTCGTGGCATCAGTGGGTCACAGGCACATGGCACAGCTCTCCAGGTCTCTGGTGTGGAAAGGAGGCCACCGAGCCTCTGCCACCTTGGGATTAACATGAAGACTAACGCAGAGCAATGGTGTTGTCCCTGCTGTGTTGCTGGGACCACTCATTCTGATTTCTCTTTTCTTCCTTCCCGCTCTCTCCATATAAATCCCCAGCCAGGCTGGCCATGGGGGTGGTCAGAGCCTGAAGGCCTGAAGCCTGCTTGCCCAGGGTCCTTTACAGAGACAGAAAAGCAAACCATTTACTGACAGAGGGCAGGAAACAGGGCAAGGCGACAACTTTCTTTGGCCACACCCACTTTGGTTCTGTTCACTCACATTGTGCTTGACAGGGAATAGGGGCCTCCAGGTCCGGTTCTCCAATAGTACTGCTCTGTAGGTTATCTGAGGGACAACATCCAGGGGCCTGTGACAGCCGTTTCTCAGATGTCCCAACAGGCCATGGATTGGAAAACTGTGTGTGTGTGTGTGTGTGTGTGTGTGTGTGTGTGTGTGTGTGTGTTGGCACACATCTCTTTACATATGAGCACATACGTACATCATCCCATATGACCAGGTCTCTTTCATACACTTGAGCATGGGGCCCACACGTGTGTGAAGACTGTGTGTGACCTGTATATCCTATGAGAGCAAGTATGTGCCCCACCTGTGCATAGGGACCAAAGTGAGTGAGGTTTCATGCAGACCTGGCATACCGCCTCCATCCCGGGTGTTCACTGGCGCGTGAAGGCTGATGGGCCTGCAGCTGCTGTGGCTTCCCCAGCCCGTGAGTAACAAGGCAGGCCCCTTGTTACGCGCGGTCTTATTAAACATGGCGCATGTTAATAGCACCGACAAAGTCAGTTATGGAAAGCTCTTTATTAAAAATAATAAGAGATAACCCCTCTTGTCCCACAATTTCCAAGCCACGTTTGGCCGCGCGGGCTGGCAAGTTATTAAAGTGGGATCAAGTGAATGTCCTTAATGTGCCTTCTGGGGGCCTGGCTGGTGGCTCAGCCTCATTACCAGCCCCTGGCCCTAGCTGCCTGGGTCTCCTCAGTGCACTCTGGGGATGAGGAGGTGGAGGGAAGAAGCTGAGGCAATCCTGTCCTGGAAGAGGCGGAGGCTGTGTCCTGATGGCCTGATCTGGGACTGTCTCCTGTCCCTGGAGCCTGTGTTTGGACTGCTGACCCCTCTGGAACATCTCTGCCCCACCCCCACCCAGCTCTTGGGCAGCCACACCCTTTCCTTTGTTTCTTTCTGGGTCCATTGTCTTAGCTGGGGTCATGCTGTGAAGGGATTCCATGACGGCTCTCATAAACGGAGACATTTAATCAAGAGGGCTCGCTTACAGATTCAGAAGTTCAGTCGGTTATCACCATTGCAGGGAGCATGGTGGCATGCAGGCCAACGGGGTGCTGGAGCTGAGGGTCCTGCATCTTGACTCAGAGGCAACAGGAAGTTGACTGTCACACCGAGAAAGCGTGAGCAAACCTCAAAGCCGACCCCGAAAATGACACATTTCCCCTAACAAGACCACACCTCCTAGTAGTGTCACTCTGTTTGGGGGCCAGCCATTTTCTTTCAAATCACGGCACCCACAGAGAGGGCCTGTGACCACTCTGGGCTGGAAAGGGCGGATGCCATTGGTTTGTACATGAGGCTTCTTAAACCATGAGTTACATGGGGATCTAGTTCCAAGGTGGGAGCTGACACCTGAAGTGACATGGTGTGTGTGTGTGTGGGGGGGGGGGTTCCCATGGGAGGTTAGGTCTCTAGGTCCAGGCCCTGCACACACTGTGTCCAGAGCTTTCAAATGACCCCCCTGACAGTTAAAAGTGGAACCTATGGCCCTTTTGGCTTGGGTGTGCCCTGCGGGTGGGACTGTAGCTGTTGCTTCCCACAGACCCCCATTGTCTGTCTGCCTGAGCTCTTCACAGAGGATCCCCTGACTTACAGGAAAGAGGGAAGAATGTCAATGGAGGGGATTGAGCATCACCTGGGACAGGCCCCGGCTTGTGGATGATCTCCTTGTTCCAGCCCCACAAAGCACTGGCTCCCCCATTCTCAAAGAAAAGAGGGCTTAAGGACCACAGCTCTTCATCCAAGCACACGAACTGCTGGGTGCCACAGGCAGCCTTGACTGCAGGTAGGAGACTCTCCAATCTTGGCTTGCCCAACCAGCACAGAGCAAGAGATGGAGTTCCGGGGCTCCTCTCCACGGACTTGGCCCCAAGTCCTTTCCTGCTGTTAGGTGCAAACACCGACTTGCATTCATTGGCTCTTCAAGACGCCCTTGGCATGTGACAGAGAAAGCTTCATTTACAGATGGATTTTAAGGCAGGGTAAGGCACCCTGGTGGGCGGCCAGCTGGGCAGCTGAAGTCTGAGCAGCAGCCCGCGCTGCCCGGTCTCCTTGCTGCAGGTGCCAAGAGAAAGTGTGCGAGCCTTCCCCAGTGACTAAATAGCTTGGACAGAATGCCTGTCATCTCTCTTCTAACCTCCCACCAGCCCACACCTTGAACAGTTTTCTCTTAGATTTTAATACAGAGTCTTATTACGTAGTCCAGGTTGTCTCAAACTCACAATCGTCTGGCCTAACCCTCCAGAGTTCTGAGATTACAGATGTGTGTCACCATGCCCGGCTCTGGCACGCACAACTGCTTTTAGTCCTATTGGATGAAGGACCATCAAGAGGTTCTGGGAAGACACACAGCTACCATGGGCCTAACCCAGGCTTTCTGGCTGCAGGGTATTTGAGGGTCTTGCTGTGTCTCATAGAGATTCAGTGTCTTGCTGATGCTGAAGGAGGATTGTGGAGGAATTCCTGCATATGTTGAAAGCCACCGAGCTAAGGACAAGAGCCTGGGTGAATCTCAGCACTGGTACCTCCCTCTCACTAAATAGATAGGGATGCAGGCCAAAAGAAGGATGCACAATGAAGCTCACACAGCCAGTGATGGCATGGCTGGGGTGGG
Source organism: Microtus ochrogaster (assembly GCF_000317375.1). Classification (NCBI taxonomy): domain Eukaryota; kingdom Metazoa; phylum Chordata; class Mammalia; order Rodentia; family Cricetidae; genus Microtus; species Microtus ochrogaster. Next base: position 44,628,069 of record NC_022016.1, on the reverse strand, counting down.
AACCCAGGTGTCATCTTGCCCTGCCTAATTGCCATATGGAAGCTGTCCCTAGAGCTCTCTGGATAAGGCAGGTTCTTCCTCTCGGAAAGCCAGGTACCAGCACATCGGTCTGTAGCCAGATCACAACATCACAGCCGTTCACACTTTCTGCAGCCTCTGGATTTGGGGTGGTCCAGGCCCCAGTCTCTCCAAGGAGCTGCCCTCACTACAGAGGCTGCAGGCCTCACTACAGAGGCTGTGGACCTCCCCAGGGTTCCTGCAGTATCCTCAGTTACTCTTCAGAAACACCCCCCTGCCTACCCCTCAACATGTTAATGACAAGGGTGTGGATCGATTCCACTGCTTCTGAGGTAATTGGACGATAATACCGAGCTTTGAGAAGCACAGACTCTGTAGGCTGTCTTAGATAGGACTTTCCTTCATGGATTCCTTCTTATACTTAGGTAAAAGATGCGCATGCGCACAAGCTCAGACACACCCACACAAGCACATGTACACACACTCTTATTTGTGCATGCGTGCACACACAAGCTAGGCTCGTGCATGTAGACATGCTTACACATGTACGTATATACATACATACATGTTCATCTGAGCATGCACACACAGGACATGCACACAAGCATCGACATTCACATGGTCACACATGTATAATAGACACACGGGTGCATACATAAATCCAAGCAGCATTATTTGTAACAGTGAAGGAGTGAAAAGAGCCTTGGTGTCCACAAATAAGGACTTTGGGTAGTCACATGGAGATTATTGGTGATAAGAAATGCCACCTGGTCCTGGGCCCAGTGGGGTGCCTGCTTTACTACTGAGCAATTACTGAGGTTGGGCCAGTGCCAAAGCAACTGTAGGACTGTTTCTCTCTGTATACGACGAGGAAGCTAACAGGACCTTCTCGGAAGCTACCAGAGAGCTTAAGCAAGTTATCAACATTAGTCACTGGGAGCAATACCTAGCCAGGAATATCCACTCAAATATGGAGACTCTGACCGGCACAGGAGGCTGATGAGTCATTGAAGGAGGCATCGGGAAATTCTGGTATGGAAAGATCTCCACAGCCAGCACAAGAAGCAAGACTGTGGGGAGGGGGTGGAACTGCGGGGTGGGGGTTTACTTGGAGGAAATAAGTCGTTAGAGGTGGACCTCAGGAAGCTATCCTCCAGCCCATGGTCCCTCCCTCATGAGCTCTTTCTGACATAAGGTGAGCATACTGCCTCATCCCGGTGTTCTCCCTGGACTCAAGTCAGAAGCGATGGATGCAGCATCTTTGAACTCTGAAATGAAGGCCAGAATAAAGCCCTCCTCCCTCGAACTGTTACCTCAAGTGCCTGGGCAGAGATGAAAAGCTGAGTCACATGTCCATTGCATGTAGAGCCCACACCTTCCTCATGCATGCACTGATGGCATGTTCACCCTCCTGGCTGTGGTGGTCAGTATCACCGCTATGGACACAGCATGTCTCTTTAGTGTGTGTGCTGGATGTGGAGCTTCCAGTTCAACATACGCAGCGACTCCTCACAATCCTTCAGCCTCAGGTATCTCAATGAAAAGTGGCAAGACCATCAACATGACATGATTTTTTTTTAGATAGACCTCATGCAGCCCAGGCTGTTTTTGAACTTACTGTATAACAAAGAATCACCTTGAATTCCTGATTTCTTGGGTTACTGGTGTGTACCACCACATTGATGCATCCTGCAGACATCTTTGAAGCTTGTCTGAGGCCAGCTCCCTAGGGAAGAAGCCATGATGAGTTCTGCCTGGGCAAGAGAAACCATTGCCCCTTGGAATAAGAGCAGACAGAATGGGATCAACATACAAGCACCGTGTAAACCTCCAGGGACACTCGGAAGATGCTTTCCTTTGGTCTGTGAATGTTCTCTGCATTGAGGAATAGTCAGAGGTTATCCAGTGTTTGGAAGGTCTCGTGTTTGGACAACTCACCAACAACACATTGAGTGATGTTGGTGGCTTCAAAGTGATAGTAGAGGTAGGGGCATCCTCCTCCCCACTACAATGCTAGAGCTGGGCAGTGTTCTTCAGGTCTAGCCCAGCTAGGTGCCAAAAATGAGCCTTTGTAAAATTGACTCTCTCTCTGAAGAATGTTAGCTAGAGTGTCAGAATCTGCAAGTGTAACTCTTGTTTTCTCTGGGACCTTTCATGAACAGGTGGTACCATGTGAGCACTGGCTAGGTGAAAGGGTAGCCAAGAGACAGGACACTGGGGTCACAGGTAGACAGCCCTGGTAATCATCCACTCTTTGTGAGACAGAAGGGATCACTGTATGGTCCTAACACAGGAGATTAACATGAACTCCATAAGGCCTCTCAAAAGCTAAAAAGTTTGTTGGAGAGCTACAAATCAGGGCAGGCAGGCCTCGGTGGGGTGCAGCCAGATGCTGGCATCTGGAATCCCCAAATGACTTAGCCCTCACTGTCTCCCCCATAACAGTTGCCCAAGGCATGTTGGGAACAGCCTGGGGCTTCTGAAGCGGGTTTTGCCCTAGGGCTTTCAGTGCCAAGCTGCGGTTGTTCTGCAGCGGGTGGGGAGGTGCCTGGAGCCCTAAAGCAGAGCTTAAAAAATGCTGCTGTTCGGGAGCTCAGCAGAAATGGTGACAGAGAAGGTGGCAATCAAGGTCGGCGCCACACTCACAGACACCCACACTCTTAAGGCCCACGGACTACTTCCCCAGCCCTTAGCTGGCTCTTTCTCCAGCAACTTCTGATCAGTAATTGACTGTCCCAATAGCACCAGGTAACAAATGTCTTCCAGCCTCAGTTATACAGAATACTAAATGCCCAGTTCTAAAAGCCTCTGGGCATGGCTTCTTTCTGCAGCCATGGTCCCCTGCCGGTCAGGCAGGTGACCGCTGGTCTTGTGCATCTGGGGTACCTGTGTGTGAGGTGGCTCCTGGTGATTCTGTGATGACTCTAATAGCTCCTCTAAGGCTCCTGCAGGCCAGGATGCCCCCCTTGGTGAAGGCAAAAAGCCAAGGAGAGTATGAGAATGTCTGAGGCCCTCTGAGGCCTGCACTCAGGAACCACATCTGTTGCTCCCAAAGCCTTCTAGCCGTTAAAGTCTGGGTGAGGCTAGCCCAGGCCTCTTCAGAGGGCAGAATGGCAAAGCTGCAGGCATGGGATGCAGGTGTATGTGTAGGGTAAAAGGTCTGAGCTCACTTTGGGGTTTGAAAACCCACTAAAGCCCACCAATCCCTGAGCTCAAAACCTACCAATCCCTGAACTCAAAAACCCACCAATCTCTGAGCTCAAAAACCTTGAGCTTGAAAACACACCAACCAATACCTGAGCTTTAAAATCCACCAAACCTTGAGCCTGAAAATCCAACAATCCCCAAATCTCACCAATCCCTGGTCTTGCCACAAGCTCAGGACTTGAAGTGTCACCCTGGAAAACTCCTCCCCCAAGAAACCCTATATAAGCACATTTCCTGCTCAGTTCCCTGCTGCTTTTCACCCAAACAGAGGTCGTCACCCTCTTGAGTCTTTCCCAATAACTCTCTTGTGTGGAGTTTGTTGTGCAGATGGTGGTGACCTGCACTCTGAGTGCTCCTGGTGAAGGAGGAAAGATAGGACTTTCCTACTGAGGAGCTGGAAAACAGGCTTGGAGAGGCTCCCTCGTGGGCACACAGCCAGTGAACAGCACATCTAAGCTGGCTCCTCCTCCGCTTCCTGATAAGGCTGGACTCACACGTCCAGGATCGGTTCCGTCCCTCCTGTCACACTCTGGGAATGCCAGCCTAGACCCAAGATAACAGCTAGCTTGAGGGAGTTTGCTTCCATGCCATGGCTTGCCCTGGGTCCTGGCTCAAGTCTACATCAGGAACACTATGGATGTACAGAGGCAGGTTGGGAAAGAGTCTCTCTGATGACAAGAGGGAGAACCAGGACCCTTGGCAAGGAATGTAGCTGCCATCTGAATGGAGGAGAGTGCTAGCTAAGCTGGCAGGGAGTGGCAAGGGTCAAATCACGCAGGAGGTCACCCATGTGGCTGCTGTTGCCAGGCTCCCTGAATATGGGAAACACATTGTGGCCTTGGCTGGTGAGAAAAGGCCCCAGGCTCAAGTTTGCTCCCTGGTGGCCCTGACTGGACGTAGTTTGCATCTCAGCGACCTCCACCTCCACTGGAGCAGGCCCGAGGCAGCGACCTCTGCAGGAGCAGGTACAGGGGAGCATCTCAGACTCAAATCTCTTTTTCTTATTTCTCTGACCATTCTCATTTCCACGCCTCCTGTTTATTTTCTCTGTCTTCTTCAAGTTCATAGGTTCTCTGTTCTCTGACACAGCTCATTCAAAACCAATGTGCAAGCTATTTATGCTCAAACTAACACGGAGATTAATAGTCCTCAAACCTATACCGCATATAAAAGCTGAGAAGCACCCCAGATCACCGAATGAGGTTCCTGAGCTTGGGCCCTCACCGAGTTATTTGAACGCTCTCGACAGATCCCTAGAATCTTCCATACTGGAAACGCCTTCCCACTCTCTTCCCCATATCTCTCCCCACCCCCACGGCAGTTCCAGCACCCACCCTCTTCCATCTATACCCACCATCTCGCCTCCCCCTCTAGTCCTTTCTGGGGCAGGCAAGGAAGCTGCAGAGCTGGCAGCTTGGTTTAGAACAGACAAAAGAGAAGGAAGCAGCCGCCCACTGCTTCCCAGCCTGAGTCACTGCTGAGCCAGGGACTATGTGAGCTAGTCAGGGTCCCCTGCCTCCACAAGAAGAGCCTGAGCCCGCCCTGTGTGCCTCAGTGCAAAAACAATCTTGGGAAGAAAGAAACTGTCATTCTTTCCTAACAGTCTGTCAGGTTTCCCCCACAGTTGCCAGGGCACATGGTCACTGTGGTAGGTTGCCTGTCCCCAGCCCTGGGCTTTTTGAGACAGGATATCAGACTGGTCTTGAACTTGTGATCCTCTTGTCTCGGTCTCCTGAGTACTAGGTCGTGGACGTGGCTCCCCTCTGCTTTTACGTCTTTATTCTTACTCTGGACTTCCCCTTGTCCCTGTTAGAGCAACCCTATAAGGACACAGGGTAAGTTGCCTGTCTTAAGATCTCTGACAAGATCCTTGACTTGACCCCGTCTGCAAAGTGCCCTTTGTCACAATGTTGCACTTCTAAGTTCTGGAGGTTAGGGCAAGGACTTTGGGGCCATTGTTTGGCAAGCACAGCAAGTCTTATCTGTGATCCCTAGCCACAGCCAGGCTCCACACTCAGCTCTTCCGCTCATCAGCTGACTGTGCGCCTCTGGAGCCTGCTGCGGGGGGGGGGGAGGTATTATTGCCCACATCTACAGGCAAAGGCAGTGGCTTCTCAGACAGGATAGATGACTAATTGAAGTCGGTGGCAAACAGAATGGATGACTCATTGGAGATGGTGGCCAGGCTGGGATTTGAACCCATCACTTTGGGATACCAAAGCAGGGGTTTTAAACCTGCAGTGCAGCTAGCTGTCCTTTAAGTAATGCTGTCCTCATGTAAAAGCAGCTTCAGAACGAGGAGATGGCTCAGTCAGCAAGGCGCGTGCTGCTCAAGCATGGAGACACGTTCAGATCCTGGAAACCCATATTAAAAAGCCTAGCAGAATCCCAGTGCTGTGGAGGAGGAGGAGACAGGAAGGTCTCTAGAGTTTGCTAGCCAGCCAGGCTAGCAAGACAGGTGAGCTCCAGGCTCAGTGAGAGACCCTGTACTGGAAAATAAGGTGGTGTGACTAAGACAACAGCTCTGGAGGAGGTAAAGTGTGTGCTGTGCAGGGCTAGGGACCAGATCGAGGATCCCCACCACCCATGCGCAAATGTGGTGGGCAAAGAAGCTAGTCTGTAATCCCAGCACTCGAGAGGCAGAGATGGAATGCCCAGGACAAGCTGGCTACCTACACTAAATGAATCCATGGTCCCCAGGCTACAAAGAGAGACTCTGCCGCATGGCATGCACACAAGGGCAGGTTCACTCACCCACAATTACACACACACAAATACATGCAGACCCAGAGACGCACAAAGCTTTGAAAATCGGGAGTGTCGCCTGTGTCCTATCCCTCTCCCCAGACACAAAGCATCCAGGCATCCGAAGCTGCCCTGGTCCCACGAGGAAAGAAGCCATTATGAGATGTTGACATAGGTTTCTGTTTCCCCTGGTCCAGGGTAATGAACAAGCAGCCAAGCAGCCTTCTTACAACAACAAGAGATACAGAAGCTTTCTCCACCAAGTCCTAGACCAGCATGCTGTCCCTCAACCATGCCTCTGCTCCCAGCCTATGCTGCCTCTCCATCCTACCTCCTCAGGGAGGCAAGACAACCACGTGCTCTTCCCAATGCTCCTCCAGGCAAACATAGAAGAGAAAATGCCCAGGGAGACAACCCCACCCTGGGGCAAAGGCCATCACTTGAAGGAGGCTGGTCTTGACAGGGTGGTCACCCTAGGGCTTGCAGGCACCCTGTTCTTTCTGAAGTCTGAGCTCCTTCAGCTGTTCCTATTTCTGGATCAATTATGGGGCTGGCATATTGATTTTCATAAATGTTGCTTAATACATATGTTAGCCATGTGGCCCACTGGCAATTTAAGTAAATCCCAGCCCCGGGCTGATGGTGTACTCTGTAATACTAAGCATAGGGCCAGAAGGAAGCAGGATGTAGGGAGACTGCAGACACAGGACCCATGGGGAGTAGATGGGTCCTCAGCTACCCACCCCTGGTTATGAATTGCCCCTTAAATTTGCCTTTCAGAGGGCCTTGCTGACACCCCAATCTTCTTCTCTCTGGCACCCCTCTCTGGCAGCACAGGGTGGTTAGCAATTTAGGAATGACATTGTTCACGACGATGTTCCCTTTTTGGGGAAGTACATCTGCCTCCTGGGTGTCATTTTAGCTATTTTTTTGTACTCAAAGATTTCCAAACAGTCAGCCAGACCCACTCCCAGGAGCCTTCCAGGAGGGACCATCTGGGGAAGCTGGAGTCTGTCTGTGTGGAAGGGTTTTCCCCCCGTGCCTGATGCAAGGTAGAAGTAAAGCTGTGGACTGAGCAGGAGGGAATCCCTCTGACTTCTCCATACCTTGCTCCGAGTATGACAGTCAACATGGACTCAGGAAGTGCTGATCTGGGTGCCCCCTAAAAACAAAACAAACCCCACGGGCTAAAGGCTGGAGGCCCAAGGTATGAAAAAACCTTCAGGAGGTGAGACATGAGCCATAGAATGAGGAAGTTAGGTCATTGGGTGAGTATCCTTGGAGGACAGTTTGGAACCTCACCCCTTTCTCTCTTCCTCTCTGCTTCCCAGCCCCCTGTGAGGTAAGCAGCCTCCATCATGAAGCATTATCTTGCCCTGGTGCCACAGGGCCAAGCCCCCATGGAGGCTGTACTGTGGGTCAAAGCAAACATTTTCTCCTTAAAGTGTTTTTCTATGGCATTTGCCACAGCTGTGGAAAGTTGACTCCATAAGCGAGGTGAGTACCCTTATCCCATTGGAACTGGGGACCACAGTGCTGTACATTAAGGACTGGAGGAGAAAAGGGGATGGTGGGTGGACCTGCAAATTGAGGCTTGCCTTTCTCATTCATGTCCTCTCGGTGGCTAAGAGAACATCTCAGTGAGTATCTGTGGGATGGAAGGAGGAGAGGATGATAGTGCTCACGTGGGCAGTGACACAGAGCTCATGAAGTGGCATGGGACAGGGTAGAGAGATATTCTCAGAGTGTGGTGTGTGATGGCAGAGTTGAGAGCATCTGGGCAGGGGTCTACTTGGGACATAGATACACTGGGGTGAAGGGTTTATCTAATTATTCTTTCTTTTTTATTCAAGAGAGGATTTATTTGTGTAGCTTTGGAGCCTGTCCTGGCACTTGCTCTGTAGACCAGGCTGACCTCAAACTCACAGAGATCCACCTGCCTCTGCTTCCCAAGTGCTGAGATTAAAGGCATGTACCACCACCGCCTGACCTAATCATTCTTTATCAATAAAAAAATCAGGAGTCAGATATTGGAGTAAAAAAGATGAATGATCAGATAATCTGTAGAGGAGAAGCCACCAGTGACCTCCTACCTCTTCCATTTCTCCATCCAAATGGGCTAAGACCCTCTCTAAGCCCCACCTCTCTCCCCCCCCTCTCTCTCTGTCTTCAGTCCCCCCAAAATTTTGGTCTGCTAGTGGTTAGCACTGCCCTTTGATTAGAAACAAACTTTAGTGTCAGGATGAAATCAAAATATCACACAATATTGGAGTTTCTCTAGAGCTAAGAAAGCATTCGATCACCATAGGACTAGTCTCAAGAGAGCACAGGCTCTGTCTACAAGTGGGGCTCTGGCTCAAGTTGGTGTCATAGGGGTGGTAGAGAGGCCACAGGGAGGCATGGCCCTCACAGCCCAGGAATTTCTTTGCTTTTTTGTTTCCCTTAACTCTCAGACTCAACCCCCAGGCTCCCATGTACTTATGGCTTCAGCTTCAGCTTCAGCCTTCTCTTGACTGTCTTTCTCTCTGTGTATGCTCCTTTGTATTGCCCCAGCCTGCCTGTCTGCCTGTTCTTATAGCAGCAGGAAGGACACATGGAGCTTCCTGAGTCAAGGAGGAATCAGAACTTCTGTGAGTCGCCAGCCTTAGGGAGGATGGAGACATTTCCAGTGATTGATCTGGAGTCAGAAAAACTTGATCTAAACCCTGGCCTTGGGCAAACTGCCCAGCCTCTGGAGTCTTTCTCCTTTGTGGAATGGTCATGAGAATCCCACCACTGGCCTTGCAGTGTGGCTAACTTTCACACTGTGAGCTCAGCACAGGGCATGGCCATCAGGATGAGTTCTCAGTGTGGTTTAGAATCCCCAATGAGGACTTCCCATCAGCCTATGGTGGGGCTTTTTGTCTTAGGCTTCTATCTCTGATGCAGTTAGCCTTAGTCAAACGTGGGGCCATTGCTGCAAGCTGCATGCCTCAGGTGAGTGGAGCTACACACATCAGGTGCAGGCTGCACCCCCACTGAGACCATAGGCAAGGGGACTCTGCTCCTGAGTCACAGGCTGGCAGTAGCAGAGGATGAATCCTGGCCCAAGACTGTGACAGTTCCTCCAGGCTCAGGTGCCTTCTGTTCCTAAAGAGAAGATCATGTCCTGATACTTCACTAGAAAGCATATCTCCAGGGTTTCCAGCCCCATATATTTTCTTCCTGTAGATGGGAGGGGTGGTCAGTTGCTGAACTATTAGGGCAAAGAAGGATCAACATCATGACCAGCTATGAGCCTTTCTGATGTTTTCTTAACACTCAGGGGAGGGCCCTTTCTTCTCCACTGCAGGAATGCCCCAGAATAACCTGCTTGTGTGGTACAGAGTACATACGAAGAGACTGAGGCACCAAGAGATTAAAGAACTCCCTGAAGCCATGTAAAAAACTGGCAGGCCAAGATCTTTAAAGCCATTTTTGTTGTTTTGAGAAAAGGTCTCACTGTGTATCTCTGGCTGATCTGGGACTCACTATGTAGACGAGGCTGGTCTTGAACCACAGAGGTCCACCTGCCTCAATCCCCAGAGCACTTGGATGAGAGGTGTGTGGCACCATAACATGCTAACTAAATGCTTTTTTGCACCTACCAAGAGTTTCCTTTCTGGTTTGATTAAGTTAATCAAATTTGGTTTTCCCATTCTTGTTCAGAGCTGTCCCAGACATGAGACAGAGAAAAAAAAAAAGAAATTGAGGTCACATCTCCAGGCTATGTGGAGATGGGGAGAACTGGTTAAGCTGGATACAGATCTAAAATTGATGACCCAGCTGTGTAAGATCAGTTAGTCAGAGTATGATGGAGAAAGGGAAGTTTGGGAATCTTGAGAATCTTGTGGTAGCATAAGGGATCTGAAGCTCATTGATGCCTCTGTGTTGGGTTATAAGGAAAGAAGCGGGCTGTGGGTACCAATGCATCCTGCCAGATCCTGCAAGGAGAGTGAGAGATGAGAGAGGTCACCTCAGGAAACAAGTTCCAAGCCTGGGCCACTGAGATGAGTGGAGAAACAGTGGATGAAGGAAAGACAAGGTTTGTGGAGGATTGAGCAAGAATCCAGTGAGATAGAAACAGGAGAGCAAAAATCAGCCCTGTGAGACTGGAGAGAAAAGGGAAAGGAGAGGAGTCAGCAGTGTTCTGGGGCTGAGAAGCTGTCCACTGGTCCAAAGCATTGGTCCAATGCTCAGCAATGGTGCTGAACAGTGTTGAGAGGTGGAGACGGGGAGCGAATAGCTGTTCAAGGACCTAAACACCGTTCAGACAGCACGGTGGCTGTCCACAGTGCTGAACAGTAGTCTCGTGGGTAGACCAGCTTGTCCGAAGTGCTGATAGGCGCTCTGCTGTACAGCAGCTGTTCAAGGTGCTGATCCACAGCTGTGACTAGATTCCACTGAAGCTAGATGACTTGGGGGTTGCTTACATCTGTGCCTCCATGGAGCATGCACAAGGATTACCACTCTTGGTACAGAGAGGTATAACTGCATCTCCAGAAAGCTTAATCACCCTTGGGACTTCTTAAATCCAAATTCACAGGTGAGTTGGGAGGTCCCAGAGTCCAGGCTGTTAGCATGCACAACTTGATATTAAGGGGATATTAAGGGGATGGCTACAAGAACAAGACCTCCCAAAACAAAAATTCCATGTCAAGAATTTATTCTTTCCAGGGAAAGAGAAGTGGAGAAGAAAATCAACAAGGAACATTGTGGGGACATATTTCCAGGGACCCCCAGGGCTCCCAACATTGGGAACAGTAGGTTAGAGGGCAGCATGGGTCTACAGTTCTCCTGACCATGGGTGAGAGTCTTTGTGAGGATGTCCCTGTCTCCCCCATGTCCGACAGACTGTTTGTAAGGCAAGTGGAATGGGGCCACCAGAGAAAGTCCCGAATTCTGACTGGAAGCTCATGAGAGTAATGATTGACTGAGAGTGTATGCTATCATTGAATGTCTCAATAGAACTGCTCTGTGTCTAAGCATAGGGAAAACCACATTTCCAGAATGTTCTTCAGGAAGGAAAAATCAACTTGAACCAGAGAATTGGGAGCGCCATCCCTCTGTCAGGCCAAGCCAGGGAATTTTGATTTTATAGTCTGTGTCACTTGCTACCCCTACAACGGGGTAAGAGACAAAAAAATGCCACCAACAAATAAATACCCACCATGAAAAAAGCGCCAGGTATGCCCAAACCACCTGATAAGTCCTGTGAGGAAAATGACATTTTAGCTGAACAAACTGAGACTAGGCGTTTGGCTTTCCCTAACAATACACAGATCCTTGCAATAGGGTCAGGATTATAACCTTCAACCAGACCAACTACTACACTCCTTATCCATTGGGCCCTGGCTGTAGGGAAACTGAGGCCTGGGAGTAAAGCCAGCACCTTGCCATCTCCACTCCATGTAAATGTCAGCTACCTAAATAGCTCCGGTTATTTGGTTAAATTAATCCTCTGAGGAGCTGTGTAAATATAGTCGAGAAGGCGCGCACAGGGACGCATATATATTTAACATGTATGCAGGCTGCGTTGCACCAATAAACAACTGAAGGCAAATGGAGGGAAGATAAAAATACCAGACAGATCACCAGGGGCTTCATGCTGGGGTGCCATCGGAGGGTGCCAATGGCGCGGGAGTGTGTGAGGCCTCCTTCAGGGTGGGGTGATCCAAGGGACCAATAGCTTAGGCTTGAAATTTTCATAAAGCCACACAGTGGAGAAAAGACATTGATTCCCTGTGGGGGGCCCCGTGGCTTGCCACAGGCTTGCAGCTTAACTGCTAAGCCTGAGTCTCACCATGCCTTGGGCAAACCACACTAGACTCAGAGCACTGATGCCCTTTTATATAAATTGGTGATTATAGTACCTGTGTCATGTGTACACGATGTAGAAGGCACACAGTTTTTGCCACATCAACTTTGGAGCTAGTGACAGATAGTACCCTTTGTCACTTAGAATTTTTACAACAGCCTCATGGCCATGATTTTTATCCTTATTTGCCAGCAAAGCCTTTCTGAGGCCCAGAGAAGTGACGTAATTTTTCAAGGCCACACAGATAGTCAGAGAGGTTGAATTATACCCAACCCTACCCCACCCACCATTCCCATGTGTTTGTGCTTGTGTGTAAATTTGTGTGTATGTGCATGTGTGTGTGTGTGTGTGTGTGTGTGTGTGTGAGAGAGAGAGAGAGAGAGAGAGAGAGAGAGAGAGAGAGAGAGAGAGAGAGAATATTAGTGTGTGACTGACTAACAAGCTCCAGGTATTCACCTTTCTCATCTTCTAGGATTACAAGCATGTGTTAACACATGCAACTTTGTTTACATGTGTTCTGTGAACTAAACAGGCCACCATGATAGGGAGAAAAGTGCTTTACTGGTGAGGATATTGCCTCAGCCCTGGAAGCAAGGTCTTAATGAAAATAATCCCCTAATTAAAATGGCATTGTATTGAGCCCTGATCTCAGCATTTCCAGTGTCCTCAATAAAATGGGACAGTCTAACACACAGAAGGCAGGCATCCAGAGTGAATGTCAGGCAAAGGTGAGGGTAGACATTGAGAAACCAATGGGGCCAGACAATGTCTACAAGCTACCACCAGGATAGGGGCTGCAGCAGGTTCATGGCCTCAGCTGGAGCTAGTTTTATCAATGGCTCAACACCTCCCTCTGAGATGTCTGCCTCCAGAAGGGTGAGGCAGCCTGTTTCTGCTTTTAGACCAATGAATGATGCCTTGTCCTGATGCTGAGGAATATATCTTCAGGGAGAGTCTGGCTGAGAAAAGCCCATGGTGCCTACTTAATCCTAAACCCTTCAGACCTCCAGGCAGAGGGGCCTGCCCCAGGACGGAAGGCTAGTTGCCTCTCTCAAGATCTGTTGCCTTGGCAGCTGCCGAGCTTGAACTGGGCCAGGCTAGGTGAAAGGACAAAGAGGGATGGGGCTGGGCGGGCAGAGACCAGGCGCCTCACTGTCTGTGGATGTTGCCATGGTAACTACGATCTTCCATGAGCGAGCCAGAGAAGGCTGAGGTATGGAGGAATGTGGGGAGGACCAGGGTGGGTGTGAAGGGGGTGGGAAAGGAAACCCAGAGCTTCTAGAGTTTACTGTGAGCTGAGCAACACGCTGGCCCCATGTGGTTTTTCTACGTTAGATTAAAAAGCTAAGAGTGGAGCAAGGAGTACATGTCTGTAAGCTCAGCACTTGAGAGGGGCTGAGGCAGGAGGATCACCATGAGTTCAAGACCAGCTTGGGCTACATAGCAAGTTCAAGATTAGCTTAAGCTACAGCATGGGACCCTGTCTCAAAACAACAGCAAGAAACAAAAATAAAAACCCTACAAGGTCCTCTTGGGTGTGGTGTCTTTATCTATCTTTTGGAAATGTGGAGCCTGAGGCCCGGTGAAGGGGCTTAGAGTTGTCACACAACTGGAGGAGAAGAAGCAGGATTCAAGCTGACTCTTACATCCCCTGACTTCCTTTCTGCTCCATAGGCTGTCTGGGATCCAGAGAGGGACTATTGTGAGGGACATTTGAGTTCCCAGTCTGACGTCAGAAAGAGGGGAAATGGATGGTGGGCCCTCAGGCCCTTGTGTCTGTGATACAAACAGGCCAACAGGGGACCACATGCTGGAATCAATGGCTTAGAAAGGTCTGTGCCTCCTCCTCTGTCTCCAGACCTTCCTCATTGTCTTCCCTCTTTTCGATAGAACATTATTACAAATGTCCTTTCCCATGATGGAGAAGAATAATGGCCCCTTTTTTTCACAGATGGTTATCACAACACAGAGTCCAGGCATCTGGTAGAGCACACGGCACCCAGGAAATGCCAAAATGTTTGTATGAATGAACGAGCTAATCAATGAATGGTAGGATGGTGTAATGGACCCCCTCAGTGATGCCCAGGAAAGAAGCGAAGGGAACCCAAGGATTTTCCAGTCGCTTGGGTCTGAAGGGACAGGCCCCTACAGCTGTCCCCACTCCCTGTTCTCTTGGGAGTTGGCTACATGTATTTTCTTGTCAATGATGATTGGGACAAGGGTCTCAGGAGGTACAGGCTGCCTTTGAACTTTCTATATCATGAAGACAATCCTTGAACTCTTGATCCTCCTGCCTTCGACTCCCACTAACTAGGATCACAGGAATAGGCCACCATGCCTGGCTCAGATGTCACTTTCCCCTTCTGGAAAATGGGACAATGGTTAGCATGTGCCTGTGGCTTCCATTACAGCAGTGCACTAAATATGGGCCCTTTGTTTCCAGATAGAACAGTCAGGGCCTTCTCTGCTGTTGCTTTCTCATGGGGCAAGGCCACTGCTGCCAGCTGGCTGGGAGGCAGAAGCGTCATTCTCGGGTCCGGATGCTCTTGTCCCTGCAGAGCAGAACAAATCCCCCGAGGGCATTGATTGAGACTATTATGGATGTGTGGAGACAGCACGCCGGCTGGGAATAGGAGTCACTGCCCCGTCCATTTCCATGTGGTAATAATGGCGAGCCTTCGCTTTATGAAGTAGAATTTGTTATGGCCGATGAGGCGTAAAAATTGCCGTGTGGGAAAAAAAAAGAAGCAAAAAAAAAACTATAAATAAATTTGTAATTTTAACAGGGATTACCATGTAATTGAGAGGGGAAGGCAGAGGCAAAGGCCAGCTCAGCCCTCATGCTCTTGGCTCCAAGGCAGAGCTGAGGCTCTGAATTAGAACCATTCTTGGAAGGTTCTGGAAGGAAAAGTTAATGGGCACAAAGCCTTGGGAATAGACCCAGAGGTGATGAAGGAACTTACTTGGCAACCGTCTATTGAGAACCTACTGAGTACATCTGACCTAAAAGGGGGGTACAGTTGAGACACATTCATTGATCATCAACACTACCAATAAGGCACATTGGTGGCCTGGCATTGGTGGGTTTTTAGCAAGATAATGGCTTGACTCATTTCCACCTGGGAAGCTTCCCTCGGGCTGCCACAGGCAATGTGGACAGGAAGACAACTGAGAAGGGAGTTAAGAAGCCACCACAGCAACTCAAGCCCGAACTCATGAGGGACCAGAGGATGGAGAGAAATGGAAAGTGTTGGAAAGAGGGATGAAGGAAGCAGAGGACCTCCAGTTGACCAGCCTAGTGGACAGCACCAAAAAAGCCAAGAAATGATGGAGGAGGTTCTGAATTTACAGCCTTTGTGAGTAGCAGAACTGCAGAAGCTAGCTGTACTTAAAAAAAAAGATGTGTGTATGTACTGTGCACACGTGTGTGTGTGTGTGTGTGTGTGTGTATGTGTGTGTGTGTGTGCAGCTGTGGAGGCCACAGGTTGGTAACAGGTATTCTTTTCCATTAGGTCTCCACTTGGTTTTTGAGACAGGGCCTCTCACTAGCCTGGAGCTCCCAGACTACACCAGACTGACAGGCCTGTAAGCCCCAGGGATCCTCCGGGTCTACACTTCTCTAGTGTTGAGATTATAACTCCACCACCATGCCTGAAACTTTAGATGGGTAAAACTCAGGCCTTCATGCTTACATAGCAAACTCTCCTTTGCCTGGATAAGGTCCACCTGAAGCCCCTGCAGCAGCAACTCTATGTACTCTCAAATCTCCAGATTTGTGGTGGGAGAATAGTTTAATTACCAAGCCTCAGTTACTCTCCTGAAAAATTGGAATAGAACAGCCCTTTGGGAATGTTGTAGAGAATGACTAGGAAGGGCCGAAGGAACCTGCCTGGGGTACCACAGACACTCAGCAAATGCTAGCATCTTTTGCTGTCACACCCAAAGGTACCTTAGGACAGACAACACCATTTTTATAACAGTTTAGAGAGAAATCACATCTAAGATGGGCCCAGGGTACCAATGAGATGCTGGGATTCAGTTCTGAGAAACTTCCTAGAGGAGATGGGTTTCTAATAGTGTCCAAAAGATGACTGGTTCCAAGGGCATAGGTGACTAGATCAAGGTGAGCCTCAGAGATCCTCAGGAGGCAGAAGAGTGAGGAGAGAGGACACTACCCTGGTCCTAGAGGATGCTCTGGTTGGACCGCATATGCCATCCTTGAAGAATGGGTTGCTAAGCTGAAAGTCCCCAGAGCCCCTGGCAGCTTCAGATGGCCTCCCACAGGGAAACCTTAAGCCCATCTGGGAAAGGAGAGCTGGCTTCCTGGCCGTTTGCTCTGCATTGTGGAGTCTGCATTTCTGTATTTTTCTTTTCTTGTTTACACTCTAGTTACAAAATTTTGTTTTCCCCTCCTCTCTAAGCCCATGGTGCTTATTGAGCAAGCACCCCAATATATAAAGATTAATGAAATCCATAAGTCCCCAGCTCCCAACTCCAGGGGTGGGAGGAGGCAGATTCTATGAAATCTAGACCTTGCCAGCTCAGCTCCTCGGTCATGATCAATATGTTCCCCAAAGTGCCTTTTAAATTACTGTCAGAGGCAATGTGCCATATTTATGTATATACATGCTTAGAGGTGACACACGGGAGAGATGCAGTTTCTATTATGAAACCGTAATGTGCATTTATCTTCAGAAATAACACATTGGAATGTTGGAGTGAGAAGAGTTGAAAAGCAATATGTCTATAAATAAAGAGCGCAGACACCCTGACATTTTACGACACAGGGAACTGTGGCGAGATCATCTCCTCTGGACAGACCACTCCAGGGATTGTGTCCAAAGTCCAGGAAGACAGGGATTGGAAGTTTAGAAGTGAGCTCTGGAGAAACTTCTCTGTGATGAGGTGTGAGGGGGTTATCGGTTCATGGTGATGCGGAACCCACAGCCGGAGCTTTTGGGGATACGCTTGGGATAGGAAATTGATGGCTAGTGTTGGAAGACAACTTCCCTTCCAGCAAAATACAGAAGGCAAAACAATGGAGGTGAACTCAGAAGCTCTCTTGGGCATCTTAGGGATCCTCATACTTAGATGTGACAACTCTAAGGGGCCCCATTACATCCAGATTGTGTCCTGGATGTGAACCCTAGCTGTACAGTCACTGTAAATGGACCTTACAGACTCAGGATCCAGGTAGCTTTTTTCTTTCTTTCCTTTTAAGACCCCCACCCCCTTGAGAGACAAACTCACTGTGTATTTCAGGAGAGCTTCAAACTCACAACAATTTTAATCCTCCTGCCTCAGCTTCTGAGTGCTGAGATCACAGGCGCGAACCATCATATTTAGCCAGACAACATCTTCTACAAAGATGACAGGAAGAATCAAGTGCTGAGAAAAGTCGCCTGTGGTGATAGGACTGGCGGAGGCGGGGGGCGGGGGGCGTTGAGGAGGAGCAGGAAAGAATGCTTGTGACCCAGAAGGTGGCTGAGTGGCGGGGCTGCTCGTGATGGCTTTCCTGTTATTGTCACATTTATTTGTTTATTTGTTCACTGGTTCAATCACTCATCTGCTCTGCACCCAGTCCAGATCACCTTCTGCCAACTGCAGGGTGCTGGGGACAGCTATGACATCCTCCTGCCCCAGGTACTCCAGACAGACAGGTAATTGGCAATTACCAGGAGGAGCTGGCTCTTAGAGGTGCCGCAGGGCCAAAAGGGAGGGGGCGCCCCTAACAGCCTGGGGAATCAGAATCAGCTTCCTGAAGGAACCAACTGAAGGAAAGAGCAAGGCAGAGCTGGGTTGGAAAACATCTCCCAGGCATGGAAACCAGGCGCGGTGAATAGAGTCTCAGGCGTGCTGGAAGGTACCGGAGCAGGCAGGGTATGAGAGGATTCTCAGCGTCGAGAGGTGGTGTGCACGTGCGAGTTCTATGTGTAGCATCATGTTCACAAGTTTCCATTACACTAGGGTTCCCGTGGGCCAGGAGTCCAGCCCTGGTGTGTCCACCCACAACTCCTGGGACGCACTGCCCCCCAGGGCAGTGTGCTTAGCAAGAGAGCAGACTTGACCACCTGTAAATAACCACTGGTCTAACTTCTTATAGCAATCATAGGCACTGGAGGCAGACACAAGCTCCAACTCAGAGCTGGGCGTGGTCCTGGACTGATCTCATAGCCTGTTTTCAAGTGCAATGAGGTGTGTGGACTGAGTGGGATCCCCCCACATCCCGAGGACTGCCGGAGTGAAACATGGATCACAAGGTGCCAAGTTCGGTCAGCATGGAGGCTGAAGCTGCCATTACCATGATGACTCAGCCATGGCGAGACTGCCCCCCCCCCACAGCTGTTACTGTCACCACCGAGTGCAGAGGGTACCACCTCCTTTAGCCTCAGTTGTTCTCACTCCGCCACTGCTGGGCTCTGAGCTTTCAACCCTGATACCTCCTTGCCGCCTTCCCTGTATCTTCCAGGGCATTCCCAGGAACCAGCACATCACTGCTAACTTCTTGAGCCTAGGGTGCATGCAGTCAGCCTTACTGATACCTCAGTCTCTCCACGGTCAAGGATTGCTGCAGCCCAGTGTCAGGAGGCTCCACATGCAGACTACACGCCACAGTCCTCAACCTCATCCACTAGTCACCTAGCCCAACTAGAGATGTTTCTGTTGCTCCTCAGGTCCTTTAGATGTGAGCATCCTCTTCACGGATGATGAAATGGAGGTTGAGAAAACAAGTATTGGTCCAGTCACCCAGTAGTCGAGGTGGCAGAGTCCCATGCAGATGTGGACAGATGCTGACTCCATGTTTGGAAGAACCACTCCACTGCCATGAGAGAGCAAGGGAACGAAGGTGGCCCCTGTTCAGATCATGACAAGGGTGATGCGAGGCATTGAGGGAGCCATTTAAAGTGACATTATGTGAAAACTGCATTTTCTGAGATAATGTTACCACCCGTGACAGCGCCATCACTGACAACACATGACTCTCACTTGCCATATGTCAGGTGCTATGAAATGCTTGCCTTATCTCCCAGCAGCCCCGTGGGGATGACTGTAAGAAGCCGGTTTCCAAGCAGTGAAACTGTGATCTCTGTAAGCTTTGCTTTCCTCCCTGTCCAGTCCCAAACCCAGGCCCTCTCCTGTCACAGTGTCCCCAAACCGGGTGTGGGGTCAAACTTTTGAGAGGAGTTTTGTTTTGTTTTTTTTTGTTTTTTTTTTTTTTTACATCTTCCAGAGTGTGAGAGAGACAGCATGCCTACGAGCAGGTTAGCTCCTCTCAGCCTAGGAGGCTCCATGACCCCCAGGGAATCATGCATCCCAAGCACACCCCTCCTAAGATGAAGATGGGTCAGCATGGTCCTTAACTCTGTCCAGCTAAGAGGGATAAGAGAGATGCATGCCAGGAAGGGGTCAGCGGGGTTCTCACAGGGTTCTATTGGAGACAGATAGAGGTTCCTGGTTAGTCAAGAGGTACCTTTTGTTCAAAGAGGTTGTAATTGGGGCTTTAGGCAGGGGTCCTAAGGGAACTACTAAGTCCTTGGGCAGCAAGGGTCCAAAGAAGCACCAGCCGTTACACAGGGAGAGGGCAGAGTCTGCCTCTGTCGGCAGGAAGGACAATGTCTCTCAGCTCTGAAGCCTGAGAGAAAAGGAACGGAACACTCATCAAGATGGATTCGCTGGGATCCAGTAGACAAAAAGCAAACGTGAGGAACAGAGAGAGCTCAGGGGACAGTTAGTGCCAGGGTCTGAGGCTTCACTCAGTAGAGCTGCTTCCATAGGAGGCTCTGAAGATGGCCCGAGAGATTCATGTCATACCCATCTAGAAGCCATTCTCACCCACGAGGACCTGCCTGTCCCTCAGCCCAGGAAGCCCACTGCCACCATGGTTGTAAGCGTCCCACACTGTCCAGACCCGACTCCCACACTCAGCAAGCCCAGACCTCACCCACACAGCCAACTTTTCTCATCTTCCCAGGAGACTTGGGACAGATCATCTCCGACTACAGAAAGGGATGCTCGGGAACATGTCTGAAGCCACCGGAGACCCCCCACAGTGACCCCCCATCCTAGCCACAGTTGCAGCAACGGTCTCTGGTCTTGCCCTCCTTACTGTGCTGGCCACACACTTACTCTCGGCTTTGAACTCTGGATCTACCCAGCGTGCAGGGGCCAGCCTCAGAGCTTAGCCTTTCTCAGCCTCCTCCCTATGGGACACTGCTGCTTTTATTGTGCACTTTTTTTCTTTTCATCTTTGTTTTATGAGGATCACTTTATGACCAGAGATTTTTGCTGTCTGCAGCAGCCCTGCAAGCAGCAGGCCTTATGTTTACGAGAGTTTTCCAGAGACTTTAGGAGTGTCCCCAGGTTCCCCTGCTGGGGTCACCCCACGCCTGGCCACCCTTCCTTGTATTCTCCCTGAATGAGAAGACCAAGAGAGATGAGCCCCTCCCACTCTCACGTGACCACACATGTCCCTTTCCTTATTCTTGGACTTTGTTTCATCACCTGCAAAATGAGGGTCTTGTGTTACCCACCCTGAAGAGTCTTGAGGACTCAGATTCTGGCAGAGGCAGCAGACAACATACACAACAGAACAGCCCCGCTATCCACAGCGGACAAGATCCAAGATCCCCAATGAAAACCTGAACTGTGGATAGTGACCAGCCTTTATTTATACCATTTCTTCTTAATGTCCTGCAGTGCTCCCGGGGAACCAGAGTTAACCTGAGCCTCTGTGCCACCCTGTTGGTTGCGTTGGGTCCCTGTGCCACCTTTCTGTCACCCTCTTGCAGCTGCCACTATTACTTATTCAAATAAGTGTCCTTTGAACTTAGCATGGGATTCTGAAATAGTCCGATCTAATAAACAAAATGGCTTGCGTCTCAGTGGACCAGTGAACAGTTAGTACATATAGACACATCAGATTGAATGATGCCGCACACCCCCAAGCAAGACAGAGGCGAGCAAAATTACAATACTCCATTAAGAACGGCATTAGATTTAAACCTTACGAATTGCTGAACTCTGGAATTTTCCATCTCTTATTTTCAGACCACAGCTGACCACGGGTAGTTAAACCAGCCTGACTTTGCATCTCGGACTTTCTATGATTCACTAACAATAGCAAACATTTCCAGCCTGCCCGACTGGAATCAGGCCTTGTGCTGAGCCTTGGGCATCCCTCATTTTACGTAACTCCTCCTAGCAAGGCTGGGAGGGTCCGATCATTCAACCCCATTGAACGAGTGGGGAAGGTGAGCCTCAAAGTCACCCAGCTGGAACAAAGTGAAGAGAGACTCACACCAGGACAGGATGACTCCCCAAGACCCAGCCTAGACTTTGTGGCAGGAGGCAGATAGGTGAGTGGTGGCCCCCCAAGATGAACTGTGTAGGGGGCCAGTTCATCCAGGCTTCTGGCAGGGTCCTCTTAATCTCCAGAAGGGCACTCAGCACCTATGCAGAGACCTGTAACCAAGACCCTGGATGTTATAACCAAGCCTGGTCCTCTTAGTGACTCCTTTTGGAGCATGGTAGCCCAACCCACAGTGGATGTGTCTCTGTTTTGACCCAAGGCCATGGATCAGGAGTGAGCTTGTGCCCACACAGACACTATTCTGTGCAGACAGTAGGAAGGGCTCCCAGGTATTCTGAACAGCAGAAGAAACACAAAACAAGCGTGCTCTGAAACCTCTTCTCCTGGGGTTTTCTGAAGAAACGGCTGATTTCCAGGGGTATTCCATGGAGTCAAGCTGAACAGATACCCCGGGAACCCTTTCTGTCTGGGCCACAAACGGCAGCTCCTGCTGCCCAGCAAGTGTCTGACAACCTCGTGCTGGGCCCCTAGGGCCTCTTCCCCAGCAAGGTCCCAGCTTCCCACAGCCCCGCTCTCCCCTCCCAGCATCCCGGGTCCTAATAGCTGTTTATCGGGCCGTGATGCAGCTCTGATCGTGCGGCTTGTCTGCCAGCAGGAGCGGGAGGCTGCACTGCGGCTGTGTACCCTGCTAAGAGATATTTAATAAATATGCAAATTGCTGCCTCTACCTCCTCAGGCAGGTGAGGAGCGGAGAGACGCTGGAGTTAAGTATTAAATCTGTTCACTATGAGCGCTAAGCGCAGAGGCAGGGACTGGAGCCCAGCTTCCTGGGAAGGTTTCCATCTGGCACGTAAGAGCCTAGCTTTGGAAGGGGCCGAGAGCTGGAAAGGAAGGGGGACTCGGGACAGGATTTAATGAAACCGAGTTCAGAAGGGCCATTTCACTTAAGAAGTCTGAGTGAGATGTTGGGCGCTGGGAAGAATCTGAGCATTCGCACCACCGTTACAGCCCTAGCTGTAACCTACGGACTCTCCCACGCTACTTGCACCACCCAGCCATATGCAGTTCCTTCACCCTGCAAAGCAGCAATGCTCCCACGTACTCCTGAATCCCACCCACCACTTATCCTTTTCCTAACCTCTCTCTTTCTCATTCATGTAACCACTACTCTGGCTCCACCTACACATCTGTTCCTCGGCTCTCTCATTCATAAATCCACACTCCCATCAAACTACCAAGTCACCACCCACCCATGTGTCTATCTTTTCATCTGTATTTTTTGCTTATATTTATTATATTCATCCATCCATCTATCCATTCATCCACATGTCCACACATATATACATATGTCTATCCATCCATCTGAACATACGTACATACATCTGTCCATTGATCATTCATGCATTAATCCGTCTGTCAATTGATCTACTCATCCATCCATCCATGGATCAATTTATCCATACATACATCCATTTTCCTTTTATCCATCTGTCTATCCATGACTATTTCCTATCTGAAAAAAAAAAACCCTGTTCTAGGCACCAAGAATGAAGAAATAATAAGATAAGGCCTCCACGGCCCCTCTGATTATTTGAGAAGAGCAAAGACAGGGGGTAACAGGTGACCTAGCACTCTTCTGTAACCTATAGCTTGGGGAAAGGTCCCGTTCAAGACTTTCTTTCCTCTTAGGGCCCAGGAAACTCGTCTGCACGGGTTGGCTGTCAATGAGAATGGTGTGGATAGGTCAGTCTTCTGCCTTGGCCCCAAATCAGCCCAGCTTACGTCCTGAGTGGGATGTGAGTTTTGGGGATGGAGAGATGATCTAGTCACAACCTCTGAGATGTTTGCAATCACGGGAGGAAGAGAGACCTAAAGTAGATGCGTGCTGTGCAGTGCCTGAGGCTCACAAACATGGGGTGGCTTGAGGTAACAGTAGATAGTCTGGCTCCCCTGGGATGCCTGAGGCTCACAGACGTGGGGTGGCTTGGGGTAGCAGTAGATGGTCTGGCTCCCCTGGGGTGCCTAGGGCTGACGGAGGCAGGGAAGGAACCAGCAAAGTGCTGGTCCACACGAAGCATTTGCACCTCATCTGGCATTTGGACCATTAGCAGTGTGTGCCCTTCTGTTCGGGAGTTGAGGCCTGGTTGAGCGCTGCACTGAGAAGAATATGCTGAGCCATGAGAGAGGCACCCCTGCTCAGTCATTGCTTTGTTCCTGCTGGGTCCTGGCTCATGAACTCTGGGAGCCACTGCACAGCCATGAGCAGCTGCTTAGCTATGTATGGAAGACTCCTTCCTTGCCATTCCTCCCAGTGAGGAAGGGATGTGGTCCCTCTGGAGAAGGCTTCTGTACTATGCTGTATGATGCAGAAGGCCCTGGAGTGGGGCTGGGACTGTTATTCTACAGGATGGTCTGTACCATTCTCCCTAACCAGAAGCAAGAGCCCTTCCTGATGAGTCTCAGGGGTCTCACTCATTCGCTATAATTATTCATTCACATATGATATGATATATGTTATGATATGATATGTTATGATATGATATGAGGAAATCAACACAGGCTGCCTTCACTGCCCAATGACTAAGAGGTATTTATATCCAATCTCCCTCCCTAGCATATAGACAATGAAATGACCTTCCAGTACCTTCTCCTTGAGCCCCCCATTGCCTTCCTCCATTCTACTCTACAAGCAGAAATGAAATTATATATATATATATATTAGGCATGGCCTGCCTGAGACTATGTATCTTCAAGAATCATGGGTAATCTCAGATGTAAATGTCCTAGGCAAATGCTTCTGCTGGTTAAAATGAGGAAGGCAGTTGGGGCTGTGGGCTGTAAGGAGCTGTGAGCTGTAACTGGAGTCTCTACAGAGTCCTGATTTAAGCATGGGCTGGACCCTGGTGGCCCTGAGGATGGAATGTGGGTTCTTAGTGCCCGGGTCTCTGTCGGCAAATGTGGGCTCTTCTCCTGGGCGTGGAGTAGGTCTCCAAGCTTCCTTCCAACTGATTGGCTTTCAACGAGGGGCACTTTGTCTTCCAGGGCACAGTCACCCTTGACATCTTGAGCATCGCAGCTTGGGGTGGGAGGGTGGAGACCAGAGATGTTGCGAGACAGCCTTATGACACACAGGAAAAGTTAGGGAACCCAAGCTGTCTGACTGCCCAGGATAGGAACCCTTGTTAGCCCTATTCTGGAGTCATGCTGAGTTCTAGGAAAGTCCATCAGTTGCCGCCACTATCTCTTGGAAGCACTGAATTAATGACGTCCGTCACCTGTCCTCCTCCCCCACACCCTGCTTTCTGCAGTCATCATGGTGGTGTCCAGCCCCACCTCTCTCTGTTCTGGCTGCATTCCATCGCCTTCCCTGCACACAGTCCACCCCCCTTCCCATTCTAACATCCCCAATCTATATCCCCAGACATGGATGCTTCTGGTGAAATATATGCAGTTGCTTATCGTGCGGATGCGTTTTAATTTACATAAATTGTATTGAGCTATAGCTCTCATTGTTGTGCCTTAATTTTTTTCACTTAATGCTGTGTTTGGGGATCTACCTGCTGTGCTCCATAAATCTCCAATTCCTCCACTGCAGATATTTCTGGAGTCTGATCTTCCTCTAGTGAATGTCAGGTGAGCCCACGCCTCACTACTTGGGTGTCCCTGGGACCCTATGCCGAGACTTACTCGAGTCTATCAGAAATGGGACGGTGGGCCCCGTGCATGGGGTTCTTTTCTCTAGTGCCTGCCTGGTTTGCAGAACGCCAGTGTCCCCACACTGCTGCCAACCTGTGGTATGATCCAGCTCTCTAACTTTTCCCAAGCTGGTTCATGTTAAGTGGCTGGCTCAATTTGAAGAAGGAGAATGGCATTTCCAATGTGTTTTCTGGGACCTAGACTAAACAGGGTCTTAGAGCAAGCTTTCTGGGAACCCATGACCTGGAGATTTGCTTCTAAAGCCGGGAAAGGCCAGAGGACTCTGGCTGCTTGCTTGCTTAGAAGAGCCTCTGGGCCATCAAGCAAATGGTGAAGGTTCCCTGGAGGCTTTTCCCAGACAGTGTCACGCTGAAGCCTCAGGGCAGGGCAGTAAACAACGGAGACACATTTCCTTGCCCAGCAGAACCTCTGGATGAGCGGGCAGAGAGTCAACCATCCCAGGTGTCGTTTATTAAATAAAGGCATAACTGTTGCTGCCAAGATGGGCAAGAGGATGAGGGATGATGGGAGAAGTCAGGGAGAATGCTTCCGGCCGGGGACTGGGACCTAAGAGGTGACAAGAATTTCAGTTGCAAAGGGGAAGTGGAGGCATGGAACACACGCTCAGGCAGTGTAGCATGTACATGTGGCCAGGCACCATGTGAGAAGTTGAGACAAGAAGCTGCAGAAACCTGGAGCCTGCTCACCATGGGAAACAGGCACATTCTAGAAGGTGAGGACTGCCCATATGCTACCAGAGGACGGATGGATGAATCAAAATGATAGTGGGAGAAACGCATGCAATCAGACCAGGATTGAGACCTGCAGGAAGCAAAATCCTGGAGGCCACCATAGAGGTGGTGTCAGAGCACTGAAGAGTATTGTAACACCTTCTTCTGCAACCCTGAGTGGT
The DNA here is from genome assembly GCF_000317375.1 of Microtus ochrogaster. Lineage (NCBI taxonomy): Eukaryota > Metazoa > Chordata > Mammalia > Rodentia > Cricetidae > Microtus > Microtus ochrogaster. Next base: position 44,602,344 of record NC_022016.1, on the reverse strand, counting down.
GACGCGCAGCAGACGTGGAAGGTGGAGGAAGAGGGTTCCCCCAGGCTTGAGGTCTGACTTCTGTGAGTTCTTCCTCCTCTACTGCACCCTGCAGGTCCCCAGGAACAGAGAGGAAGTTTTGTCCCTGGCCTGGAGCTTCTGGTCAGTGGGAGGTCAGGAATCCTCCATCACCTTCTCAGCCTATGTGCTAGGTTCTCCTATCAGATCAGAAGCTGTCTGAGCTCTGAGCTTCCCCCTCCACCATACCAGGCCCTTCATGGCAGTTCCTCTCCCCTCTGGTCTCTCAGAGCCCTGGACAACCCCCACGCTGTAGGACTCCTGGCTGTGTCAGACAGTGTGACAACCTACTCCCAAACAGGGTTGTAGGAAGGGGACAGGCAGCTGGGAACGTATAATCTCAAACATTCCATGTTGGAGGAGAGGGAGAGCAGGTTGAAGCAGGGCCTCACAGTGTTTCTCAAGATGGCCTGGTACTCACTATATAGCCCAGGCTAGCCTCCCGAGTGCTGAGAGTCCAGCATGAGCCACCGAGCTGTCCCCCAGTCCTGGTTCTTCTCTGAGCCTCTGGGTGTCTCCCTCCCTGTCTTGAGAGAAACCCCAGAGGTGGGACTCTGTGCAGGGGAGGTTAGTGCCTACAAGAAACCCCAAATAGCATCCTGGGGGTACCGCCTGCGCTCCCCACTGCTTGCTCTTTTCTCCTCTGGGCATCATTCAGGGTGTCACAGGACAGAGGTGGGCGTCCCTCTGGATCAGACGCCATCTCCCCTGTCCCCCTCCTTGCTCTCTCGGTCTCCTCTGCACCTCAGGGAAGGGGTCTGAGGCTGCGCAGTGTGTCTCCCCTGCGATAGTCATCGCAGGGGTCCATCGCTCTGTTGGCAAGCTTTATCTTTGCAAGAGTCTGAGGCCATTTGCCTTCAAAGACGATATACAATGTGTTTAGTGACTATGGGCTTCCTTTAGAAGCACCAAAGTGTATTTCCAGGGAGATAGGCTGTAGTCATGGAGAGGAAATAAAGAAAACACTACTCAGGGAAGAGATTACAGCTGCGAGAAGGGAGGGAGGAGGGTACTTACTGCCGAGAGCGGAAGCAAGGGACAGGTTTTGTGGCAAACCTGAGTTCACCCAGTGGCCATGTTGGGGGTGGTGTGTGGGGGCGTCATCACTCTCCATTCCCAAAGGAAAGTGGGAGGAGTGGAAAGGAAGTTCTAAGTCTGACCTTCAGTCAGACCCAGAGCCGTTGGAGAGGCTGCATGCGGAGTCAAAATTCTCCAGAACTGTCTTTCTCTTGGGCCCAGACGTTACGATACCAGGTCTTGTATAGGTCTGATGGCACTGCCTATCAGCTCAGTTACTGAGGGGCTGAGGCAGGAGGATTGCAAGCTCAAGGTCAGTCTGGGGTATAGAGTGAGTCCAGGGCCAGTCTAAGCGACTGAGAGAGGCATTGAAAATAAAAGACAGGAACTGGAGATGCAGCTCAGTACGACAGTGCTTGCTTGGAGTGCAGGAGGCTCTGTGGATACTGGGGTTCTGCGGGGAGGGAAGCGGGGAGGGAGGGAGAGCAGAGAGACAGAGCACCCCCCCCCCCAGCCCAGAACCTGGAGACAAATAGCCCAGTGTTCTGGCACCTAGTCACCTAACTGCAAGGAGGCATGGTGACCTACCTAACCTTGGGGCTGTGGGAGGACTTGGTGACATAAAAGCTGGGAACAGTTGGAAGAGCAGCTGACCTTTCCCAAGCTGAAACACCTAGAGCAAAGACGGATGCCCAGTCCTAGGCAGGAGCCCCCCGAAATGTCTGAATGGTTGCCCAACCCCTGGTTCATAACTTTGGCTCAGCTGAACTTCTCAGGCTGTAGCAGGGAGTCTGCTGACTGGCGGGGTGGGGAAGGAAAACCGTGATGCTGAAGACAGATGGACCATGTCAGCCCATGCTTTCTGCGGCTTCCCAGAGTGTCTCCTCTGCCTCCAGAGCCAGGACTCAGGGCTCCATGAGGTAACATGCGCTCAAAGGACATGTCCCTGTATGCACAGAGTTTGCACAACCAGAAACTCCTCCCCTTCTTCCCCCTCCCCACCTTTCAAGCCTCCGAAATTTCCCCTTCCTTCAAGCTCTCTCAGTCTCTGCTGTTACCCCCATCCCCACTCTCTTCAAGGCAGCAGACTGGTGCTGTCAGGATGTAGAAGAGACAATGCTGAAGTACAGGGACATGGCCCCAGACCAGACCAGTCTCTTCCAGGAGGTAAGAAAATGAGGTCAGGGCCCTGGGTAGGTGAGAGGATCTACCAGAAAATAGCAGCTGAGAAAGAACCTGCCCTCACGGCACTTTTTCTATTACGTCAGGCCAGCCAGGGCCTGGCAATATAAAATGAGAAGTTCTAGAATTCACTATTAAAACTGTGTGTTCTTCTGAGTGTCCTGATAAAGTCTCCCGCCACCCCACTCCAGGACCCAGGTCATCTTTTCACACATTGTATCCACACAGTATATGCTACCCACCCTTCACTCTCTTAGAACTTCATGAAGAAAGAAAAACACATTATAGACAGAATTGGGCGTGACTGAGGGTTTAGGATTCCACTCGGGACTCTGGAATGCGTCCCAGTTGATAAGGGAGATGGTTATGTTTAACTTGGCCTGAGAGGATTTGGCTAATGCTAATTACGAACTAAGGTTATCTGCCCAGCCACTCACCTCACTGCACACGTGCAGCCAAGGGACCTGACGGGACAGCAGGGGTGATGGGGTGGGGGACAGAAGTGGGAGGATCCCTGGGAGTGGTTCAGCTTGCACTCAGAATTAAGAGTGTGAATTTGAGGAACTACATGGTCAGAGGTCAGATTATAGGCTCTTACTTTATTGTTCCCCCAAAGAAACCAAAACGGAGTGAAACACTGATGAGTCTTCTCATGGCATTTTAACTTTGTAGAATTTAACAACAAATCATTTAGAATGGTTGAATAGCAAATTAATTTTTTTAAAAAAATCAGTAAGTGTATAATGTTTGTATATAAATAAGACCCAGGTAATATTTGATTATATAGTATTTGGGATATAGTTCTACTATAGAATGATGCCATTTAAAAGTTTTATTATTTTTATTAAATGTTTATGTGAATGCAGATACGTGCAGAGACCAAAAGATGGCGCCAGACACCTAGGAGCTGGAGTTGCAGGCAGTTGTGGGCTATCTGAGGTGTGTGCTGGGAACTGAACTTGGGTCCTCTGAAGGAGCAGCAAGCCATCTTTACCATGGAACCAATTCTTTATCCCATGGTGTATTAAAAATTAAGATTCCACTTTAAGCAGTTTAACCATTTTTAAATCTGGTGACCAAGTTGGAAAGGAAAAGGAGACAGAGATTAATTTGAAAAATTCTATTCATTTTCTGCTTTTTGCTTAGTGTTTTATTTACTTAACTGTTTTGACTGGGGTTTATTTGGTCACGATCTGTTCTCTCAGTGCTGTGGCTGTGAGAGAACTCACCCACTCACGCCTTCTCTCTCTGTCTCACACACAAATTGTAGATCTTCACAGCTGGTCATTTACCTACCACTATACGTGTTGGCCACTTCATCAAGGTGCAGAAATATCAGGAAGTTAACTCCAGAAAGACTCAAGGAAGCACCCATTTCTGAGCATTCTCAAGCACGTGTTTTTTACAAGAGTGCAAGCAAACCATGTACTGTGCAGCAGGTGGAGAGAGTTACACACAGCGGTTGACTTGCACCAGCTACCTACAGAGTGTCACATGCATTTCCAAACCCCTCTCGCCTAACTGTCCAAGAATCGGACAAGAGACAGGCTCTGCGCGGCTTTGTGGCTCTCTCAAGATCTCAATCCTCCAAGCTGGAAGAGCCTGAATGTGAACCAGGCACCATCACTGTCCCAGGAGGGACATCCCACCAATGCCCGATGGCCGCCCACAGGTTAGGTCACCCTGTCACCATGGAGATCTTTCAACTGTGTTTGACAACCCCACGTGGCTCTATCTTCCTCTCTGAAGTCCCTTTGAACCCTCACATCGCTGCCATGTGTTTTCTTTGCAACCGGGATTGCTTTGCTTTGTTTTGTTCCTGTGTGTCCACATGTGTGTAGTATGCAGAAGCCAGAAACCAAGGTCAAAGGTCTTCTTCAATCTCTCTCCATCTGTTTCTGTTGTTGGAGACCATTGATTCAGCTCACCCGACCGAACCCCAGGGACCATCTGTTTCTGCCTCCACATCCCTGGCTTGTTTGGTTTGACATGGGAGCTGGGGATCTGCACCTAGGTCCTTGCATTTGTGTGGCAAACACATTACTAACAGGGCCATCTCTCTAGTGTGCTCTCTCCCCATGTTCTAAGTTAGCACACTTTTACCAGATATCTCCTTGCATGCTCCCGAGGATGGCTAGAGGAGAATTTGGATGTGTGGCCATGAACAGAAGAGGAATCTGCTGCACAGAGCGTGTCTTCCAGTCTCGGTGTGTGTGTGTGTGTGTGTGTGTGTGTGTGTGTGTGTGTTCATGTCCCTGTGTGTGAGTGTATGTGTATGTGTTTCAGAGAGAAAGAGGTATACCCAGGTCCCCTGACTCTGGCTGTCAGCCCCTGGATCTTGAGAAAGACAAAGAAGGATGGAGCATTTGGAGAGCAGGGTGGAGGGTACCCCCGGACAGCCAATTAAAGCACTTTTAATAGTTTCCAAGAATATATGTTCACACTCCAAACCAATCTCAAGACTTAGTGGAGCAGAGATAACCGCGGCTTTGGCCATGTAAGATAAACCCACGAAATCGGAAATGAAGGCAATCCTGTTTTACATTAAGGGAAGCGAAAATCAACATGAATTCAGGTCCTCTTCTCCTTGCTGTGTGATGCCTGGCTACTCAAGAGAAGATGCTTCTGCTTGCAGGAGATAGCCTGGTGCTGGGAGATACCGAACCTGGGAAGGAAAGAAAGGAGGGATTGCAGGACCAAAGATGAGCGTCCCCCCAGGCTCTGATCATTACAGCTCCAGGCAGGGCACAGCGGTTAGGGGACCCCACAAGGAAAGATGGTATTTGGAGTGAGAAGAGGAAGTCTGGCAGTTCTCCTCTTAGCTCACTGGCTTGTAAAGTGCAACACACAACAGTTGTGTGTGTTGTGTGTGTGAACGTGTGTGCCTCTTTCTGTGCGTGTAGTGCATGGACATGTGTGTATATTCATGTGTTTCAGTGTGTGTGCCTGTGTGTACATGTGTGGATGCTTGCATATTCATGTGTATGCATGTGTATGTGTGTGCACATGCATGTATATTCATGTGTGTATGTGGTGCATATTTATGTGCATGCATATTCACTTATGTATGTGTGTGTACCCATATGTGTGTGTGCAGAAGCCAGAAATCAGTTTCATGCAGTGTGTGTATGTGTGTGTGTGTGTGTGTGTGTGTGTGTGTGTGTGTG
>NC_022016.1:44593160-44595006 GCF_000317375.1 Microtus ochrogaster | reverse complement strand
AGGGGGGAAGGGGGAAGGAATGGATGAAGAGTGGGGGGTGTGCTGCACACATGCCCACTTGTGGTCCACAGCCCAAGGTGATGATGAACGTTGGCAGGAAGCCTCTTCCTCTAACAAAAGCAGCTACTTTGCATGACCCCCAAGAGCCCTAGCAGGGTCACGTCCTCTATCCCATCACCCACCGGCTGTCTTTGGCTCTGTGATCAAACTGCAAGCATTTATTCAAAGACGTAGTTTTATATTTTAAACAGCCAGGGACGTAAATATTTAAAGGAGCCGTGTGAATTATTGAGTCTGCCTATGTGGGTTCTACTTGTTGTCTTGTCCTGGGCTCATGTTTGCCCTTCAGCTCCAGTTTGATCTCCTCCCCACGCCTCCAGAGAGACCAGGAGGTCTCAATCTGTCTCTCTTCCTCAGGGGCTAGTAGACCCCTGTGGCTGGACATTTGCCAGATTCTGTTGGTTTTAGCGCCTGGCCGTAATGATCGCCCGCTGCCCTAATTACTTTTCTCGGTGCTGGGATAAAACATCTGACAAAAGCAACTGAAGAGTGGAGGGTCTATTCTGACTTAGCTGCAGCCCACCGTGGTGGGGAAGTCACGGAGGCAGAAGCTGGAGGCACTGGCCACACTGTGCCCGTATTCACGAAGCGGAGAGAGACAGGTGCTGGTGCCCAGCAATCCTCACCTTTATGTTGTCTAGGACCCCATAGGGAATGACACTGCTCTCTGTTAAGGTTTATCTTCCCACTGTAATGAACCTATCAGGATGGTCCCTCCCAGGCATCATCTCCTAAGTGCTGCCAGATGCCATCGGGGGGACAATCAACATCAACCATCACAAATACAGTCTGCAAAGCCATCACCAGCTCAGTCGGTTAAGATGCTTGCAGTCAAGCTTGATGACCTGAGTTCAACCCCCAGAACTCATATGGTAGAAATAGACAACCAGCTCCTGCATATTGTCCCTTGACCTCCACATGCATGCTATGACGTGCATACACGCACACACATGAACATGCAGGCACACACACTTGTACATACATACACATATTCACATACACACATGCGCACACATACAGACACTCACGTGTAAATTTTTAAAAATATGCTTGCTCTCCTTACCCCTTCTCCTGCTGAAAAATTAGTCCAACACTGGCTCACCCTCACCACACTCCTCCTTTTCTCCCCTTTCTCAGTATTTATTTGCTTGCCAACAAACCAAAAATACACTCTCATCTATATGTAAGGGAAGGTTAGCTTGTGCCTGTGTGGTGTGTTCTGCATGGACAGGCTATGGCACAAAGAAAGGCCAGTTTCCTTGTGCACACGAGGCTGAACACAAATATAGGCCACATGTGTGTCTATGTCACTCCTAAGTGTGGCCTCGTTCTTATCCACCCCCACCCCACCGGTGCATCCACCCTTCAGACCCAGAGTGGTTGCTTTTTACTCAAGGGTAGATCCTGTGCTGGTTAATTTTTTTGTCAACTTGACCATGTCAGGGTCATCTGGAAAAGTAAACCTCAAATAAGAAAATGCCTCTATCCTACTGGCCTTTGGGCAAGTCTATGTGGGCATCTTCTTGATTAATGATTGATGGGGGAGGACCCAGTCCACCATGGGTGGTACCCCTCCAGGGCGGGTGGTCCTAAGTTGCATTAGGAAGTAGGCTGAGCAAGCCAAGTGTTCCTCCCCTGCCTCTGTCTCAGTTCCTGCCTCAAGGATCCTGCCTGAGTCTCCTGCCCTGGATTCCCTGTGAGCTGAAATGAGCCCTTCCCTTCCCAGGCTGCTTTGGGTCATTGTATTCATTGTAACACTAGACAGGGAGCTAAGACAGATTCCAAG
>NC_022016.1:44584171-44586005 GCF_000317375.1 Microtus ochrogaster | reverse complement strand
TCATGCAGTGTGTGTATGTGTGTGTGTGTGTGTGTGTGTGTGTGTGTGTGTGTGTGTGTGTACATGCAGGCAGAAGCCAGAACTCAGTCTCGGTGTCATTCCTTAGCCCTCATCTGGGTTTTCTGTGGTGGCCCTTACTGTTTCGTTCTTTTTTGTTGCTCATTCGCCTGGAGCTCACCAATTAGACTAGCCTTGCTGGCCAGCAAACCCTAGGGACCTGTCTGCCTTATAATTGGTTGGGATTAAAAGCACAGGCCACCATGCCCACGCAGGTCTTGGGGATCAAAGGCAGACCAAAGCCAGGTCCTCAGGCTTGCAAGGCCAGCCCTCTAACAAGTCATCTAAGTGCTTGTTTACCTTGTGTGAAATGGGACCCTGGGGTGAGGGAAGGTGCCTACATCAGAGCCCCAACAGGCTGGGAACCAGGCTGGGAGTTTATCAAATGCGAGTTCAAATCCAAACACTTCTGATATCAGGGACAAGTGGCTGGGCACAGAAACATGTCAGCCTTGTTTTAGAGTCCAGGGGAACCCTTGTGTGCCTAGAGCCTCTTCTATTAGGGGTTCCTCATACCTGCAAGGAACCCCCAGCCATCTGCAGCTCTGACCCTGTGACTTCCTTCTCTTGTGTCTCACGTGTTCCACTCCCCAGCTCGAGCTGGGGCAAGGCCAGCATGGGGGCAGGAGTTTCTGTTCAATCTCAGACTCCAGTACCTCTGTACTGTGCAACTTTGGGCAGGCTGTTTAACCTCTCTGAGCACCTGCCTCTTCGTCCTCAGCACAGGAACCATCAGGGTAACTGCCCGATGAGCTGAGGCTTACAAAGTGATGTCACCTGGGAAGCTGTCAAAATATCAATGCCCACATTGCTTTCTAAACCAACTGCACCAGAGTCTCCAGGAAGAGGCTGGAATTGCCGGGTATGGCTTTCCCGGGGCTGCAATGTAAAGGGCACTTTGATGTGGACTTCAGTAGCAGGCTTCTGTTGCATGACTCCCTGGCAGCATTTGGAGAAGGTGGCATTGAGTGGTTGCCAGGCTCTCACAGTTGCCCCAGGCCCAGTCTGAACTTATCCAAATTATGAGGTCTGTGCTCCTATCTGGGGGAGGTCTCTGCATCCGTTGAGGGCACAAGCTTGGGAGTCAGGCAGACCTCGCTTCAGACTCCGGTCTTACTGATTCCGGCTAGGAAACTCAGACCGTTGTGCGCTTGTCTGAGAGTCTGGCACATTGTGGAAACACCACAGTCCCTGAATGACTCCACCGAAGGCCAGCTACTCTTGAGTCCTGCCCATCTTTCTCTTCAAACACACCAAACACACCACTACACCCCACTTCAGAGTCCTTGTCTGTGCGCTCTGTCCCAGGCTCCTTTTCACATTCCAAACTTCAAATTAAAGGTCACTCTTCAGACAGGATCTCGCTGACTCTTGCTGAGGCACCTTGCCCAGTCCAGGGACTCTGAGTCCCTCCTGTAGGACTGTTTTCCTCCAAGCCCTGAAGCAATGTCAACTCACCTTGTTGACTTTTACTTGACAGATGCCCGGGGTCCCAGGGAAGGTTCTCTGAGGCAGAGTGTGTCTTTTTTCAGTTCCCATTGCCCTCTCAAGGCTCTTAGTGCATCACTGGCATCCAGCAAATATTTCCTCAGAGAGTAACTGAGTGCATGGCGATGCTACCTGTTGCCTTAGCAACAGTATTTACGAGGCCCCCAGAAGCAACCACGCCAGTTCCAGACACTGTGTTCATTTACACCTGCTCATTTCTTAGTTTTACAAGAGGGCGTCCAGAACCAGAGAGGTTACAGTGAAAACTCCAGGTCACACAGCCAGTCCC
>NC_022016.1:44518321-44582286 GCF_000317375.1 Microtus ochrogaster | reverse complement strand
CTGTGAGCTGAAATGAGCCCTTCCCTTCCCAGGCTGCTTTGGGTCATTGTATTCATTGTAACACTAGACAGGGAGCTAAGACAGATTCCAAGGAACTAGAGCCCTGCCTGCCCACGCTGGGAGCACGTTAAGCTCCTGCTGAGTGAAAGAGTGGGCGAGTGAGCGGTGAGATAATGAATGAATGGATTAATGAATGAGTGATGATATAATGAAAAAATGCATAGTGGTGAGATAACGAATAAATGATGAGTTAATGAATGAATGAGTGAGCGAGCGAATGATGAGATAACGAGTGTGTAAGAGAGTGAATGAATGATGAGATAACAAATGAGTGGATGAGTGATGAGTTAATGAATGAATGAATGAACGAACGAACGAACGAACGAATGATGAGATAATGAATGAATGAGAGATGGGAGCAGTTCAAGGCAAGGCTGGGCCCACAGCAGCCCCACCACCATCCCTATGCTACTCAAGGCTCCTACCGCATGTCTACCGGACAGGCCTGTGGTCACCTCCCTCCTCCAGAAGCAGAACCTAAGTCCCTGACTGTCCCTATCCTCAAGGGGCTTGCAGTGGGACACAGAACAGCCCTCTGTTCTTAGGAGGGATCTGCTGGAGAAGGGGACAGCCTTGAAGGGCAGTCTTCCTTTCCTGGGGTCACCATGGGGAGCTGTACTGAGCCCAGCCCAGCTTGTGCTATGAACATCCTCCACTTCGCACCTGGGCACACTGGACTCTGAGGCCCTTCAGAGCTCCCAGGGAAAAGGGTTTGCTTGAACTCTCTGGCCTTACCTCTCAGGCCATGGCCTCCTCTGACTCTTCAACGCCCCTGGGATGGTCAAGCTTGATTGTCAGTTGGGTAGGCCCCAAACTGACGAAGAGACATACTTCTGGGAGAGTCCATGAGGACATTGCCAGAGAGGGTCAGCTGAGAGCACAAGGCCCTCCCTCGGAGTGGGCGGTACCACCCACGCCAAGGCGCATATATACAAAGAGGTCTGAGGAGAATCCAGCGTTGCCTGCCTGCCTTTAGTTCCGCTGATCAGCATGTACGTTGCCAATAATGCTGCCGCGCCAATAATGCTGCCTCTATCCCTTGCCGACTTCACCTGCCCTTCAAGGCCCCCCAAGTTCAAGCACCTGGAGGTGGGGGTGGGGGCTTGCTGGAGTTCCGTTCATCAGCTTTAACAGGTGTCACCCTGTCAAAGTGGGTACAGATTCAGGGAGAGAGCAGTCCCCAGCACTGATGTCAATGTGGACATCTGAGAGCCGTCTGGAATAGGATTCAAGCTCTGACGGGCATTGCTGGAGTTCGCACTATCTGGTAGAGAAGATGTTCCCCACCTCCCCACCCCCGATCCAGGAGGGCCAATCATCTCTGGAGTTATACCGATCACCCCCTAGCCCAGCCTCCCCACTGGTTGCTATCGCCTGTGATTCAATACAAAAGAGAAAGTGAAGACGGTGACTGAGCCGGGACCCCGACAAGGGACAGAGTCCCACATAAACGGGCCCTTTGATCATTGCCGCGATTTGTGCAGAGGCTTGTTAGCTCCCAGAGGATCAAACGGGGAAGATAATGAGCAATTTTCAGGTGGTCGGTGCAGCCTGCGAGGTGACAACCCAATTTAGTCGGCGTCTTAATCGCGTCAGAATCCCTGACTTGGCGCTGTTTGCGCGTCTATTACTCCATTACGCCGAGCACTCGGCCGGCTCTGGGCTCCTCCGTTCCGGTCTCTTCAAGTATTTATCTCCATGCAATTTAATTAAAGTCTAGTGTTTAATGACACAATGTGCGCTAATTATTTCTTGTTGGTTGTTGAGGGTGGCTATTTCCACCCCCTCCCTCCACCCTTTTGCAACAAAGCGGAATGCCATTATGTCACCGAGCAAAGGCGGGGACAAGGACAGGCTGGGTGATTTGATGATCTGTGAGGTACAGAAGCTTCCGTGGAATGTCAGGGCATCCTTGATTTCTCCTGTGTCATCTTGTGGGGGGGGAGTCCTTTCTCTGTGGACTTACTGTGCAAAGAGGCCCTACAGGAACCCAGGAGGATCGGTTGAATTCTGTTGTCGAATTGACCTGTGATCAGCTGATCTACCCACACAACAGGAAGGTGGGACTGTGCCCAAAGGTAGCCAGGCGTGGAGACCCAGTGCCTCTTTTCAGGCGGCTGTGATAAAGTAAACAACAAAAGCAACCTTTTAAGGGAAGAAAGGCTTGCTTTGCACCTCAGTTCAATGGGAACACTATGGTGAGGAGGGCACGCAGGTGGGAACATAGGGTGGTGGCTTTCTCCTTATTCCCTTAGTCAGCCCAGCTCACAGCATGGTTCCACTCACCTTCAGAGTGGAGCCTCTTGCCTCCATTCAATCTAGAAACTCCCTCATAGGCAAGGCCAGAGGTTTGCTTTGTTCAAGGTCATTCTAAACCCAGTCAAGTTGACAATCGCTAAAGCCTTGCTCTGTGACCCGAACCGTTTGTGGTTTAGTTCTGAGCCCCTGACGGTAAAGAACCTTCATTATGAGAGGTATCAGAGTGGAAAGTACCTTACAGAACCCAGCTGGTGCAAAACAGCCTCCTTTAGGCAGATTATCTGCTCCCAGTGTCTGAGGAAGAGAAGCCTGGAATGTCAACCGTATTCCCTTGAGAGGGTTGCTTTCTCCTTCCGGGTCTCAGTTTCCCCATCAAGGCCTTATAAAACCCAATGCGGTCAGAAGGAACAACATAAGCACACCCCAAGCCTTCTCCTGACACACAGCTGACTCATGGAGGGACTCCTGCACGGTGGTCGCCTCCTGTATTGATTATGACTGGGAAGGCTTTGCTAAGGTGACCAGAGGAGCCTCAAGTCAGCTGGCAGAAAAGAGCCACATGGTACAGTTTTTTCTCCAGACTGTCCCCAGGGTTGGCCCAACAAAAGATGCATTTTGAGGGACACGGGGCAGGCAGAGTTGGGGTCAGGAGAGGCTGTCGGTCTGGAAATTCAGGCTGTTAGGACACATCAGTTAGACAGTATAGGATGGACAGAGTTCAAGCAAGGGCAAGGCAAGGAAGAATGGAGCTTTCCATGTCCTCGAGCAAGCCACTTCGCCAATCACATCTCATGCCCTTGGCTGAGGATGTAGCGCAGTTGGTAGGGTACTTGCCTAGCATGGACGAGGACCTGGGTTCTATTCCCAGCACCACACAAAACCAGGTGTGAAAGTGCATGCCTGCATTCCCATCACTCAGGAAAGTCAGTTCAAGGTCATCCTTGCCTATGTGTGTTAGAGGCTACAGAGACACTATCTCAAAAACAAAACCAGAAAAGTCACATGTCACACAAGGGACACGATTAGAATCTGACTCCATCAGGCAGATTAAATGAAATCACACTGCTAAAATATGGGAAGTGGCTGATGGTTTCAGATTACTTCTGTGGCTAGGGGACCATGGCACCCACTCCAAATACAGTGTCCTCCGTTGCAGAGGCCAGAGCTGGGTACAGAGCCAGTGCCAATCACCATCGGTTACAAAATGCCATCAGACTAACATATTTCTCTTTTGATTACCGTGGAGAGGTCGATGGCTTCCTCTCTGAAAGCTGTGTGGGACTGGACAGGGGTGAGGAGTCTTGGGAACCTGCCCTGCCTTCTGTCTGTTCAGGAGAAGCAGCCCATAGTGAGTCCTTCCACAGAGGGTAGCAGCAGTCCTAGAGACCTTTTCTGTCTCTTTTGGTCTCAGGTGGAAACAGGGTTTATTCTGGCTCACAGTTTGAGGGTGCAGTCCATCACAGCAGGGGAAGGCATGGCGGCAGCAGTACAATGTGGCTGGTCACATGACACATGCAGTCAGAACACAAAGGGACAAGCGGCTAGTGCTCAACCCACTTTCCCGTTTGCTTTCAATTAAGGACCAGAGCTCATGGGATGGCGCTGCCTCCACTCAGGGTGGATCTTCCCACTTACTGGGCCCAATCTAGAAACCCCCTCACAGACATGCCTAGAGATTTGCCTCCTTGGCGATTTTAGGTCCTGTCAAGTTGGCACTGTTAAGCTTCGTGATGCGAAAAAGCCCCAGGATCCGGGTTCACATTCTGGACACTGCAGAGACTCAAGAGGTAACGGCTGTAGGGGAGGTGTGGGAAGCAGACATGGTGGCGTGGGCTCGGATCTGGAGGCTCTGGGACTCAGAGAAGCAGTACCTGAAAGACTCCACTGAGTTTCTTTAAGGAAACATATCTTCCGACACTCACCGCAGGATTCTTCCCTGTAACAAGCTGCTTTATTCGAGCAAACAAAGAGAACCTTGCCCGCCTAGGAGCGAGGAGAGCTGTCAGGCGCTGTTCAGGGAGACATGAAAGAGACAGGCAGAAGAAAGGCACGGAGAAGCTGAAGGTTAAGACGAGGCTGCCAGTCCAATGGGTCCTGCCTATCCCATTGCTCCTCATCGCTTCTAGCCGAGGGCTGAGCTGATCACCACAGAGTGGGTGATGGAGCCGCCTCTGAGCCCGAGAAGTCACCCAACCACCCCAATTTTATTTATTTATTAGTTGGCTGATAAAATGTACACATTCCACTCCCGACTCGGATTTTTCTCAGGCTAGGACACTAGGCCCCCTGGTGACCCTCCAAAGGCCAGACCCAAAGACCTGGTCAGTCAAGAAACCAACGGGATGCTTTAGCCCTCTTCTTCAGCTTTCTGTTCCTGCCTTAAGCTTAGCCTTGACTCCTTGCCCTCATCCTGTAGGAATAGGACCACTCAGCTGACTTGGGCTTCTGGTTTAGAGACTTTCCCATCCATTTTGTCTGGTCCCAAGGGACTCGCTAGACAATCATAACCAGAAGATAACAGCCGCCAACATCTGGGAGGGGTCACTAAAGGCAAACCCTTCCAATCCCTCCCGTGCTTTCTAACAGCAAACTGGCCAAGTGCAAAGGAGCTCTTTGTCTCTCGGTCCTAGGTGACAAATGACTTTCTTTGTCCTGCCTCCTGGGTGGCTACTGGAGAAGCTGAGCTGAGGTTTTACAGATCGTTACACGTTGTCTGCGGGTGATGTTTCACGATGAGAAGGCTGCTTTCTTAAGGCCAGCTCCTGGAGGCAGAGGTGTTCCATTTAGAGAAAACATGATGTTCTGTTCCATTTTCTGTTGCTCTAACAAAATACCTGTGACTGTATTGTTATATAAAGAATTGAAGTTTACTAGCCAGGCAAGGTGCTGCATGCCTGCAATTCCAGCATGAGAACTGTGAGTCCGGGACCAGTCTGGGCTACACTTCACATATCTGGTGAAGACTCCATGGCTCATTTTCACACAGTGGGGCAAAGTTAGCAAGCCAGAGAGAGCTCAATTTGGAAAAAAAAAGCCAAAAACAAACAAACAAACAAACAAAAAACCCTGGGTCCTACAGAAACACACTGATCCAATAATCTACAATGGGTCAGTCCACCCCCAGGGACAGTGCCCTGAGTGTCATCGTGTCTCCATCACTCTCTGACGATTCACCTACCAGTCCTGGTACAATGTGATTGCTGAGGGATGCTCTCACACAAGAACACCCAGAGCAAGTGTAACCCCATCCTGCCATGTTTGAGATGCCAGGGTGTGAGATACCCTTCACAACTATTCTGTCATCTCAAAGAGAGGGAAACGCTAGCACAGAATCTTTGGAAAGTCAGGTTTGGCACTGGTAGGAATAATTTTCTGGGAAGAAACTGTTGGGAGATGGGGAGGGGGTTCCCTCTGGGGAGCTCAGCTGCTCCTCATTTAATGAAAAGCCCCCTTTCCCCACCCTCACCACCCAAAGTCTGGAGCTCCAGCAGGCTCTCGGAGGATGAGTTGCATTCAGGTGGTCTGGGGTGGCTCCAGAGGCGAGGGCAGGATGGGTGAGTGGGGCCCTGTGGGCCCTCAGGCCTGTTGACATCTAGTTCTCCCACTGATTAGCCCACTACCTTGGACAGCTGCCTGCCTCTCAGAGCCTCTGTTTCCTCAACAGAGAATAGAAAGGCATGTGAATGGCCATTCCTCAGCCCGGCTCTCTCTGAGCCTTGAGAAACCATGGCTGTTACAAATACAAAGCTTCTTGTGAACTTGAGACCCCAACACCTCCCCCCACACCCGTGAGACATGGCTTAACCAAGGTCACATTTTGTTGTGGTAACGCCATATGCTACCCACTGGTCACTGTGGTCATGGGTGTCAGTCTGTGGACCAGCTACACTTCTTTGTGTCAGGGCTCTAGGTTTGGGGTTCTGGCTGCCCATTAGGAGAGGGTCTGCTCCATATGCCTCTCACTCCAAAACCAGGCAACTTGGGGGCAGATCCTGTACACAACAGAGGACAGACACTTCACACGGGTTGAGAAGAAATAGCAGAGGAATGATTGTGTGAGGGACTGGAGAGGGATCTCAGTGGTCAAGCGACCATACTGTTTCTTCAGAGAGCCTGAGTTTGGTTGACAGCACCCATGTTTTCTATGGACATCTCAAGGGAATACACACACACACACACACACACACACACACGTCAATAAAAATAGTCACTTTTTAAAAAGAGACAGAGATGATCATGTGGGGGAGAGAGGACAACCTTGGGCATGGTTCATCAGGGACCACCCATCCTTTTGTTTGAGAAAAGGTCTCCCAAGCAGACTAGAGTGGCTGGCCTGCAAGCCCCCAAGGGATCCACCTGGCTGTGCCTCCCAGTGCTAGGATAATAACTGCCCAGTCTTTTCCATGCATGTGCTGGGGATGAAACTCAGGCTCTGGGCTGCACTGTAGGCACTTTGCTTACTGAATCGTCAGTCTCCCCAGCCCCCATAGAAATGACTTGTTCCCACCTCACAGCACCCAGGGGCCACCAGCAAAGTCAACAGTGCAGCCTCTGAGCAGCAAGGGCTCCCTGGAAAGCCACATGGTAAAGAAGAAGGCACGTCAGTGAGCACCTGGGGACACTAATGCCACCTAGTGCTAGCCAGGGCTAGACACCCAGGTCCTGCTCACAGAACAGGCCTGGGTCAGATGTAGATGGTGGTGCTCACAAGGCCTGGCTGTAGTACTATCGTGTGCACAAGAAAGTGTGCATATGTGTGTGTGTATATGTATGTGTGGTTGGGGGGAGGGGGATGAGTAGGCTGAGCCAGCTACACAGAGTGCTTCAGCGAGATTTTTCTCACTGTGAGAGAATATATAAAAAAAAAAACTTCAAGAACTATGGGGCTATAAAATACAAGGATCAAAACCCTCAGCCCAACAGTTACCAGTGAAATTGTAATTTTCCCATTTTATTGGCTTATATAATAAAAATCGCTGCACAGCTGATTAATTTTAATGTTGCATGGATGTCACTGAGGAGGGGATTCTGAGCTCTGGGGGCTCTCTGTATAATTTTAACCCTCACCTCTCGGTCCAAAGGTCCCTAAAGCCCCCTAGACCCCCACACTGCTTTGGCTGGAACCTAGTTTGTCTCTCGTTTTGAGAGGATTGGGTAGGCTGCAGCTGCCACTTGGGCCTGGTGTTGTCTCTCTGGTGGGCACTGAGGGGCAGCCTCAGGAACCTGAGCTTATGTGGGCTGCAGGCCTGGGGCCTCTTGGCAGAATGTGGCCCACTCACCAACACAGGATTTTAACCAGACCATGGTACAATGGGAATGCCTTCTGTTGACAGGGGAGGGGGAGGTTGGAAGTGGAAGTGGGAGCAGAATTCCTCCATGGCTGTCAGTTCTGGTGCAGAGGATTCTGGTTAGGAATACATCTGTCTTTTGTTTTGTTTTAAACAGGGTCTCACTTTGCCACCCCAGACTGGCCTCAAACTCATAGGGATCCTCTTTATTGGCCTGCCAAGTATTGAGATTACTCACAGGTCTGTCTTCACACTTTGACAGAAGTTGAAAGTCATACCTGTCTGATCTCAGAAGTTTTAGGTTAAGGGCTGTGGTTTGGGGGAAGGTATGCAAGTCTTTGGTATAAAAGACATAACAATGTTCTGGAAGGGAGAAGAAACCTGGGGACATCATTAATAACAATGACATGACATAAGACCTCAATGGCCCAAAGTGGCTGCACAACCTCTCTCATCTCACTGTTCCTCCCCCTCTCTGTTGCGCAGAAAGCTTGATGCCCCTTTTATGTCCCCTCTGCTCATCCCAGGCCCTGGGCTGACCGACTGCCACTGTCCTTCTGCACCTCTGTCCAGCTGTGGAGGGCCTTGCACTGGTCCTCAGGGGCTGCAGCTGGGAGAAACACATGCCACACTTTTCTAATGACTCAATGATCTAGAAACCACCATGGAACCAGAAAACGCAAGCTTTCTGTGTGACTATTAGTAAGTAGTCCCAATGCTTACCGCATCCTTCCTCTGGGTCCCATGTTTGTGTCTTTTGCCCCAGCCCAGCCTGCATCTATGAGAGTTCCAGCCACCTCCCCACCTGAAACAACAGTGTGTGTGCGTGCGTGTGTGTGTGTGTTCGTGCATGTGTGCATGCGTGTGCGCGTGTGTGTTCATGCATGTATGTATGCACGCATACATGCATGTTTGTGTTTGTGCGTGTGTGCGTTCATACATGCGTGTGCATTCATGCATGCGTGTACGTGTGTGTGTGTGTGCATGTGGCAGGGGTATGACAGGGAAGCACAGACACAACCCTCAGCTCTTCCTTCAAGAACAAATAGCTCCCTGACGTCCGCAGCCCATTACGGAGATAATTGAGTCTCGGTAGTCTTTCTCATTACACAAGAAGCTGTGTTATTATTATTGTTTATCATTTATATGATATGACAAGCAGGCCCACCATCCTCATTGCTCCCCACAGGCCTGCTCTCGGTTCCACCACTCGCTCCCCCCACCTTGTCACCTGCTGCCTTGACAACCTTCCTGCTGCCTCCACCTCCCACCCGAGTGGTCAGAGCTGCTGGTGGGGGGAGGAATCCCTCCCCTCTGCTGTCACTGGGATGTCAGCAAAGACCACTGAGCATCTGCACTGCCCACAGAGGGTCCTAAGCCCATGTGACCAGTTGCTAGGAAGCAGAAAGATGGACGTATTCATTTTCCCATCACAGGTAGGGAAACTGAGGCACAGGGATGAGGCTTGGATGACGGGACAGCACCCAGTTCACCAGTCAGAAGAGAGTTCTTGGGACCCAAGCATCCCTCTGAGAGTATGGAAGAGTGGTGGGTGGATCCTGGTGGTGTGTGTGTGTGTGTGACTGGCTCCAGGAATAAGCCCTGCGCTTGAGGACAGGCCCTGAGTTTGGGCACCAACACTGTCCACGTTGATCCCGTGCAAGGAAGCCCATCCCTCTCACTGACTTCTCTTTGTGTCAGGGGAATGGGGTTCATATTCCGTCCCCCCTTCATTGCCTGCTGAAATAAATGAAATAATAAAGCAAATGTAAATAACAACATTAAGCTTTTCCACCTTCGGTATCCCCTGGGAAGGGACTTACAGTGGCTAATTCTCTGAGTTTCGCCTGTTCATCACATGCATGCTGTTTCGGGTCAGGTGTCCCTAAAGACACAGCAACTGAGTGTGTCGAAGTTCACCATCAAATAGATGGCCAGCCTCTTGGTGAGGAACCCTTGGGATTTACTAAGTGTATCCCTAGAGTCCCCTTCCCTTAGCCAGTGGATGCAAGGCTCATGCCCCTGCAGCACTGTTATGTGGAGCATGGGGACAGAGGGACAGCCTGCATGCGGGAGATAGACCGGAATCAGGAGAGTGAATAATAATGGCAATTTCTGGTCGAGATGCAGGTTATGGAGACCAGTGTGTGGACGCACTAGTGCAGAGCTGTGGGTCTTCCTGACCTGTTAATCAGGGGCTTTTCCAGGTGCCTGCCGAGTCCTATCCTGCTCAGTCAGTCATTGCCAAGGTTTCCCTGGCAACTCCCATGGGAATCAAAAAATATCACCCCACAGCTTGTTACCAGCCAGACAGCCAGACAAACACACACATGCACACATACATTGAACCCTCATCCCTTCCTGTGGGACTGTGAGGCCCCCTTTTAAAACTCTCATATATAGAAAAGCCAGGCCTGATGACACATGCCTATCATCCCAGCACTCTGGCTGAGTCAGGAAGATCTTGAATTGGAGGCCAGCCTGGATTACTTAATCAGATCTCACCTCAAAAAACAAAATTACATAAATAAATAAAATCCTGCTGCTGCAGACCCTGGATTCACCCTTTTCTCCACCTTGGAAGGGGACAGACAGTAAGATGCACAAAATTATCATTAAAAACTCTGTGCCCACATCCCAGGCCAGGGAGGACTCAGGCCAGCAGAACCCAGCTCACCCAAGGGGGCAGTCAGGGAGGGTTTCTTTGGGAGGTGAGTTGATGTGGTGTCCCATCTTCACCCTCAGCCTGACTGGATTTAGAATCACTTAGGAGATACATCTGTGTCTTGTGTCTATGAGGGTGTTTCCCGGAACTGAGGGATGACATAACTTGAATGTGGGAGGCACCATCCCTTGGACTGGAGACCTGGTCTGAATGAAAATGAGTAAACAAGATGAGTGCCAATATTCATCTCTCTCTGCTTCTCTACTATGTGACTGGCTGCCTCATACTCCTGCTGTGATACTTCCTGTCATGATGAACTGTGCACCCTCAAACTGTGAGCTAGCGCTCCTACTCCTACTGTGATGTCCTCATGCCGTGATGAACTGTGCACTCTCAAATGTGAGCCAGAGATCACACTCCTGATATGATGCCCTCCTGCCGTGATGAACTGTGCACTCTCAAACTGTGAGCCAGAGCTCACTCTCCTGCTGTGATGCCCTCCTGCCATGATGCACCTCCAAACTGTGATCCAGAAATTTCTTAAGTTGCTTTATCAGACATTTTGTCACAACACTGAGAAAAGTAACAAGTACCCCAAGTTTCTCAGGTTCCTGCTATGACCTTTCCCATACACCCATTCCCCATGCTCCCCCACACCTAAGTGTAACCAACTCTTTTTTGCCCAGTGTACATAGCTTTCTTATGAAAAAATTCTGACAGGGAAGAGCTCCTTCTTGAAATCCCCCCCCCCACAGAGCCAGGTGACGTCTGTTTCCAGGGGCTCCTGTGAATATTATTTATTTATTTATTCACTATACAGTGTTCTGCTTACATGTATGCTTGCAGACCAAAAAAAGGGCACCAAATCTCATTATGGTTGGTTGTGAGTCACCATCTAGTTGCTGGAAATTGAGCTCAGGACCTTTGGAAGAGCAGTCAGTGCTCTTAACTACTGAGCTATCTCTTCAACCCCTCCTGTGAAGTCTTTAGTGGCATCAACAATATTCTCTGCCATATGACAAGCACTGGCTAAAGACTAATGGAGGCAGAGCACCAAGGCTTAGAAGACAGATCTTCCCCCAACAATCTGTTCCAAGCAGACCTGGCATCCAGTGCCAGCAACTGTAACCATGGCTATCTTCTTTCAACATGAATGGCCCAAGTGGTTTGAATAAGAATGGTCCTATAAGTTCATTTGATTGAATACTTGGTACCCAGTTAGTGGATCTGTTTAGGAAAGATTAGGAGGTGTGGCCTTTTTGGAGGAGGTTTGTCACTGGGTGGGTTTTTAGGTTTTAAAAGTCCATGCCTGGCCCAGACTTTCTCTTTTTGCCTACTGCCTATGGGTCAGAATGGAAGCTCTTAGCCCCACCACCATGCCATGGTCCCCACTATGATGATCATGGATTCATTCTCTGAAGTTATAAGCAAACCCCCCGTTAAATGCTTTCTTCTGTAAGGTACCTTGGCCACGGTTTCTCTTCACAAAAATAGAGCACCAACTATGACAGCTGGCTATGGCTCCACACTTCTGGCAGTGCCGCTTTGTCTCTTAGGGTCTCAATTGCAGTTACCATCATCCCCACCCTCATCCTTATAACATTGCCCTCTCTTCTCACTATACCCCCAAGTTGACAATCTATGTTGGTTGTATGGACAACCTCCTGGCTCTAACAAGTTGACCACATGATTATGGGCCAGGTAAGTTGAGTGGCTTTGGTTCTCTGCATATGTTGGTTGACTGGTAAGATCATGGCCTTTGGAGGAGCTGCTCTCACCAAGGGACTGACCACAGGATACTGACCCTTTATCCTCTATCCTAATTCCTGGGTCTTCTTCCCTTCTGGCTTCTTGAGGAAGGCCTGTGACTTTTCATCTGCTCCCCAGTTGGAGGCAACCAGCCTGGGACACACGGACACTGAGTAAGGATGAGACATAAAGAGTTTGCCCATTTCTCCTCCTCCCTCTGCCCAGCTGGAGTTTGGTACATCTGCCCCCATAGAAGGTAAGAGCTGGGTTCAGGGTTCTTGGCATTCTGTCACCCAGTTGCCTCCATGCCTGGTCTCACAAGGGTGGCTGGTAATTTGTCCAATGGCCATAGATACTCTCCTCTACTGTCTTGTCACTGAGAGATCACATTACAGGGTATCCAGGGGACAAGGCTGCTGTGTCTGGATGACCCAGGTCCTGAATCTTTCTCTGTACTTGATCCCTCCCTTCTATCTGCCAAGACTGCTCTAGGCCAGTCCCACCCAAGTGACATCATCACCCTACCAGGAAATCTCTCAGGACCAGATGCTCTTTCCACTGAGTGCTGACACAACCCAGGAGGACAACTAAGCTCCCAGGGCAGGTGTTGTGTCCTGGCAGGGCCATTGGTCACCCATGGTCATCCAGGGCATCCATCCTGAAGAGAACTGCAGGCAGGCAGAGACGGATGCTGTCCCAGAGAACCTGAATAGAATTGGGAGGGGAGAGGAACACACACAATCACCACTGGTCATAACAGCTACAAAGGCAGTAGGGAGGAGAGTGACCAGGAGCCGGAGGCAGGGACAGATGGGATAGGTAAAGAACCATCTCCACGAGGGACCTCAGTTCCAGTCTGAAGGATGAAACCCTGAGGCTAGATATTGTCAGGACAGTGCCTGAGGCCCCGGTGGGAAGTGAGGAAGAGAAAGGGTAGGGGCATAGCAGACTTGCACTTCACCCGGCATGGGCTGTGACATTCCTTTTTGCCACTGTGAGGGCAGAGTGCAGGAAGCCTGTGATGGTATTATTCGGAGGTGTGGCCTTTGTTGGAGTAGGTCTCATTGGAGGACGTGTGTCACTGTGGAGGTGAGTTCTGAAGTCTTATATATGCTCAAGCCATGCCCAGTGAGAGTTCACTTCCTGTTGCCTGCCTAAAAAGATGCAAGACTCTCAGCTCCAGCACTACGTCTGCCTGCTTGTCGCCATGTCCCACCATGATGATATCGACTACACCTCGAAAACTGTAAGCCACCCCATTAAATGTTTTCCTTTAGAAGTGTTGCTGTGGTCATGCTGTCTCTTCGCAGCAATAGAAACCCTAAGACGGCCAAAGCCTGGGATGAGTCTCACGCCAGCACTGGGGCTACTGGGCACCTGCTGTACCTAGGACTGCCAGAGGTTTGCTAGCCAGCACGGATGGTTCCATGATGTTTCCATTCTGTTAGGATATGGTTCAGCCCGCCAGGATGCTGCTGGGCCTGTCCCTTGGAAGTCAGGCCTTCTACCTTCCAGGAGTGGCTGCTGGCCTCTGCCCACCTCTCCCTTGTGCCTTACTTCTCTACCCTGCCAGTTGGTGATCCCTTCCGGGATCCCACCTGCTACCATTGCTGGTCAGGCAGACAGTGTCTTCTTATAGAAGATTCCTGCGATTGCTGGGGAGGGGGCCATATTTCAATGAAAATGTGTCTTTCAAAGGATAGAACCCTGGCCTGCATCTCCCTCAGCCTTCCAGCTCTGTGCCCAAGGACAAATCTCTCTGCTGCTCGAGATTATGTTTTCTTGGCTGAAAAATGGGTGTTTTGAGGACCATGTTGGTGCCCCATCTCAAATACAACACAGAAAGCAGGCAGAGCCTAGGCTGGGCAGGAGAAGCCCAGTGGGAGAAGTTGGCAGCTCTTTATAAGGCAGAATGGCTCAGAAGTCAATGTGAACTTCCAGCCTATCCATTGCCAACCCAAGAGGCAGGGAAGCTGATGGGGAGAACCGGGTCTTAATTACTGTGGGAGGGACAGGGAGCGAGAGGAGGTCTCTCCATCCTTGGCAGGTCTTTAATGAAGCTTTTAGTGTGCTTAAAAAAAAATAAATGAAGAGAAAAATTTTGAAAGCCCTTTTAAAGACTTTGGCAGGTCTGATTAGTGATTTTGAAAGCCTTAAGTTTCCGCTTAATCGGCCAACCCCCTCAACAGCTGGTGAGTGAAGTCAGCCTTCCCATTCTGCAGGCATTTTCCTTGGTGGCCCCGCCCACTGACCCCACCCGCCTCCTGAGCTGCCCCATGATTGCAGCCATGCCTACCAGTCAGATAGATATGGAAAACTTCAGGGCATTACAAGAGTTCCTCTTGTGGAACTCTTTCCTCCTCGTGGAAGAGGACCCGAGGGGATCAATAGGATGGGTTTGGAGATGTGGAGTCAGGGGGACAGGAGACCTCCCTCATAGAGTCAAGTCCTCTTGGGAATGATCTGCTTACATGGCCTCAGCTCAGACCTCATCCCTGGGAGGGATTCTCTGTGCCACTCAAAGAGCCTGGGCTTGGGGCTGGCAGATCTGGAGCCACCTCCTGAGAGTATCCCCTTTCACCGTGACGCTTTTACAATCAAGGACTTCTCTGGACTCTGTTTCAGTGTCTATAAATTGGGGACAATTAGACCCACTTCACAGGGCTGTTAGCAGCTACTGTCGAGTAGGCAAAGTGCCCAGTCTAAGGTAAGTGGCCCTCCCCTTCAGCTTCTCAACATTACTCTTTTCTCCTTCTACCAGGAACCACACAAAATGTCAGTCTCACAAGGCGGAGAGGGAAAGCCTCGGGTAGAATGCACATGGAGAGATGAAAGCTTTGGAGAAACAGTGAGTTGTGAGTCTCTACTGAGATATGGGGACCTCAGCAATTCCGGGATGACATGGACCATGGTAACACAGGTAGAGTGCACACCAAATAGTTGAATGTGTTATTCTATGTTCCGAGCATGCCCACATTTGGACAAGGGCTCCCTCATTTGGGTCAAGACAACAGCCTAGGGAATTGGATGGAGAGCAAGCATCAGGGTGGGGAGATGGACTCCCTGTTGTGCCGTGTGGGAGGAGTTCTGGGAAGCCCGGTGGAGAGGAACAGGATGCAGGCAGATGTGCTCTCTAGACACCTGATTTGTGACCTTGGAGGTGCTCAGGGTGATGGCTGATCTCATCCAGATGACCAGAGCCCCTGAAAGCATGGTCTGGGTTAAACAAAGGCAGGTAAGGAGAAGGAGCCTGAAGTCAGAGCCAACCATCTAGGAGACACATTTATTTAATACCCCGTCTGCCGAGCTGCTGTTCTTGGTACTGAAAATGCAATGACCTTGCAAAGCCAGCGAGGGCCTAGAGGCAGGGGCCACAGAGTGCAGATTGCTGATTACAATAGTCCACTGAGGTGAAAAGCCTGAGGTGAGGGGGGTTATTGAGTGGCTTCACAGTGACCATGTCAGGAGGCGGCTGTGGCTGGGAGGGACTATGCCTGGGGGTGGTTGTCGCTGGGGGCGACCCTGGCCCGAGGCCTCTTCTGCTCAGGGACTGGGGTCCAGGCAGACTCCAGTCTTTGGGGGCAAGGAGGCAAGAGATGGAAGAATGTACATCCTCCGTGGAGGCATCTGTCAGTCTGTTCCTTCTTGTCCCAGGGCTGCCCCTAAACCAGTCCTCCTCTTGGCCACAGTTACTGATTTGTGTGATGCTCGTGTGATCCAAGCTGGCCAATACGCATCCAGGAAAGCAGGTACCTGACATGAGTGAGTGACCACTGGAGAGAAGGGATGCTTTATGCTGGGGTCTGAGTAACAGATTTCCACAGGTTTGCACTCCCGGGCATTGGGGAAGTGAGTGCCCTTCACAATGGACAAACTCATGCTGCGTTCATCTGACAGCAAACCTGGAGGTGACAAAGACATCAAGTCTTACTGAAGGGATCAGGCCATTGAGGTGTGACCTTCAATGTGTGCCTCTCTGTTTCCTGGACATAGGGAGGTGAGCAGCCTCCACCACACACTTCTGCCCTTCATGTTCTGCCTCACCTCAGCCGGGCATCAATGGATGCTACAACCCAGGACAGATCCTCTGAAGCCATGAGCCCTAGCAGATTCTTCCTCCCTCTAAAGTGGTCCTCTTGTGTATGCATCCCAGTGATAAGCCTGACCACCACGCTTTCTCATTGTGAGGCCAGGGGCAAGCTTAAGGGAATTGGCAGCCATCTTGCTACCATGAAGAAAGAGCAGGAGACAAAGTTCATACAGAGGAAAGCAGAGCCAAATGGTAGAGACAAATATTTTTCAATGCCCATTAGGAACTAATCACAGAAATGTACATATGTCTGTTATCAGTATTTTCAGAGATGCCTCGATCCAACCAGACCTGAATTGTCACCCAAATGTATGCATTTATCAAATCACACATCTAGATGGTTCCTTAGGGTACTTTAATGTTTCCCTGCCACTTGCCCCCAAATGAATTCTCTATAGGGAGGGGTTGTGCTTACTGAGATCTCTCCCTCTCCTGGGAAAGCTCTCATGACCTAGTGGAGGGAACAAGGAGGCCACAAGCATATTGAGGAGTCTCTTGAGCCTTGGTGTGCGGGCCCCTGAGCTACGCTCTCCCTAAAGACACTGGGAGCCACGAGTGCTCTCTGTGTATCCTTAACAGGATTCAACACATCAGGAAAGGGGACAGGTTAATGGGCCTCATCCCACCACAGCCTTGGTGGTGTTAGTGGGCTTATTGTCCCATCCCCCACATCAGCCCCATCTTCCCAGGCACATTGAGCCCGGCTGCCCCAGGAGAGAGGAGGCTACAGCCTTATCACCATCATCATTACCAATTCATAAAAAAACAAACCCTTCAGAGATTAGTAGAGTCTCCAGCAAGGGCACGCAGATGGTGCCCCTGTAGGGTTCTGCCAGAGTATGGGAGCTGAACAATAATGCTCATTTGCAACCAACCAGCGCCCTTCTTCAGAGGGCGAGTCACAGGGGCTTGATACCGGAGAGCAATCAGGCCCTGCCTTAGACTCAGTGGGAAAGGCATAGCTCAGACCTGCTCAAGTTAGGGGGAGCCATGGGCAAATGCCAGCAACCCAGCCAGCAAGCATGCCCATGTCTCTCCTCCAGCATCCAGCCCCAGCAGACCTGAGGTAAGGGGGTGGGGGTGAGGCCCATGCTGGCCTCTTCATCATCCTGTGACTTCTCTGCTGTCTCTAGGTGACCGCACAGCCTCTGGGGGAGTCTGAGGTAGGAGCAGGGTTAGACTGAGAGACTGAGGACTGTCCCACCTCACCCAGAAGTCCAAGCTGGCTTTCTTGCACCCTGGTGGAAAGTCACCTGAGAGCTTCACGGTGGCATCTGTTGTTGGTGGTGTCTCAGCCCCTTGTGTATTCCATGGAGTGGCAGATTAACCATCCATCTCCCTGGTTCCCCTGAAGCTAGCATCCAGAAGCAAATATGGAATCTACCCATAATGGTGATATCTTACCTCTGAAGGCTGTGGGGTGCCCAGGGGTTCCCCGGGTTAAGCACTTCTGTGGTAGGCTAGATGTTTAACTCTCCTCTAAGTTCACGTGTTAAAGGCTTGTTGCTATCCTGGGCCCTTAGGAGGTGGGAGTTCGTAGTATTTTGTGACAGTGGCGGAAGTTGACCCACACAATCTGCCACCCCTGAACATGAACCATCTGTGGACCTAGGGGCTGACCATCCCCTTCGGGAAACTGTTTGCCTTGAGCCCTTTGAACATTGTGCTGTCCGTAGACACCAGCCCATGGGTGGACTAGAACACCTAAAGGTGTCGTTCTGATTCTAGGGGCCAGCATTTGGTGTCACGTGATTCTGTGACAATAACAAGGTTTGTTGCTCTTTGCCTTCCCTTCCTCTACTGAAAACGCGGCTTGGTCACCTAAAGCCACTCCTGTGTTGCCACTTCTCACTGAGAGAGGTGGCCCCGGGCCTGCAGCCTAGAACAGACATACAGACAGGCTGAACTGGGACAAGGCTGTCCACTGTTCTACACCATCGGGAGATGGGCAGCGGGAAGGTAGGCTCTCAGAGTCTGGTCCGGACAGGCACAAATGGGAAGACGGTGGGTGATGACCATCCTGTCCCTGCCCCCTTATTCCCTTTCATCTGCAATGCTTGCTCCCCATAACAGGGCAATGGCTCAGACCACCAGACTTGCATTCCTGGGGGTCAGGAGCATGTGACACAGAGGACAAGGGCACATTATCTCTCCCCAACTAGACCAGCAGGGCATGGGGAATGACAGATGCTCAGGAAAGATCTAGAGATAAGTGGGTTCGAGGTACAGACCCACCTATGTGGTGCCCACATCTACCCAGGGTATTGCTGCAGAAACATGACTGTTTTCTCCACCCCCAAAGGGCTCCGGAATCCCATCATGCCTGTGACTCTGCCCCACCCACCTCTGGCCTTAGCAGAGGCCACCAGGGTACAGTGGAGCAGTGCCACAGCAAGGTCACTGGTCAGGAAACCTGATTACAAGTCTCTCTTCTTCTCACCCACTTGTAGCAATGGGTTCTGGCGAACTCTCCAGCAGCCACAGGCTGTTGTCAGCTGCATAATTAGCCCAGCACTGCCCCCACCACCCCAACGTGGTCACTGGCTTGTTCTGAAAGACACTGGGAAACCTGCAGAGATAGGAAACAAGGAATATGGTGGCAGTCCTTGCTGGCTGCTATTTCCAGTGCCACTTGGTCCCATACTGTGTCCCCTGGGCCGTGCCCACTCCATGATCTCAACCCCCACCCCTGCGGGGCCCTCCAGTCCTTCTCACAGCATCTGCTGTTTCCATGACACCCTTGGCTGGGGAGCTAATTTTAATGAGCAAGATTGATTAACACGCAATTACTACTCTTCTTCCCTGTCCCTTTTGTCTTTTAGAAATGGAAACAAAGGACATTCTGCAACTCGAGTCAAACATTTACCAAATTAATTCTCAAGAAAGTGTTTGAGATTCCAGGGGCTGGTGGCTATTTTTTCTTTTTCTTCTTTCTTAACTATACTACATCAGAAAGTAATTGCCTGATTAAGGGACACAGAGCTCAGAGAGTGACACATTTTTTAAAATTAGAACACCCCTGCCAACAGACATACACACGGCGGGTTGTCTCTTCCTCAAGCAACTCAACACTAAAGGAGAAGCCGCAGAAGCAGGAGGAAGGACAAGGCAAGACAGAAAGGACAAAGCAAAGACCTCCATCCTGACCTCCAAAGCCCCAGCTGCTCTCTGACACATGTACCTTCATTTGTGCAAACCAGGGCTCTTGTGAAAATGTCAGTGCCAACCCTGGGAGTGGGAAGCATACCTCAGGCAGGACAGGAGGAGTACAGGGGTCACTAAGAACTGGATGCCACCCTCCAAGCCAGAAGACACAGTGCACAAAGGAATAACCGAGTGACCGTAGAGATAGGGATTATGAGGGCCAAAGGAGCAGTGAGTTGCTGCTCAGCCATCAGCATGTGCTCTTCATCAGCCTTCAAATGCCTTTCTATGTTTCCTAGACCTCATTAAGCTGGCTCCTTTTCAAAAAAAAAAAAAACTTCGGCAAACTGAAGAGGCTGCTCTGCTCCCTCCAGGCCGTTGCCCATCCAGCTTGTGTGTCAACACTGGTAGCCATTGGAGCGTTCTTTTCTGTATGTTGGTTTCTCTGTGTGTTGCCTCTAAGTTACAAGGGCCATACCAGCTGCCTTGTTCTCTGTCCTCCCAATCAGAGCAGACCTGGCATGTTTTTGTCCATAGTGAAGGATGGATGGGTGGGTGGAGAGAAAGGTGAGTGGATGCGTGAAGAGTGCATAGGTGAATGATGGGTGGATGGCTGGGCCTATGAGAAGGTGGATGGATGGGTGGATGGGCAGGTGGACGGATGGAAAGGTAGATGGATGAAGAGTGGATAGATGGGTGGATGGGCAGGTGGACGGATGGAAAGGTAGATGGATGAAGAGTGGATAGATGATGGGTGGATGGGTGGGTGGATGGATGGATGGAGAGATGAATAATGGGTAATTGGTGGGTGACAGTTAAATGAACAGGGGGTGAGTGGGTAGATGGATAGATTGGTAAGTGAATAGTTGGCTGGATGGAGAGATAGATGAATAAGTGGGCAGAAAAGTGGATGATGGGTAGATAGACAGGTGGGTGGGTGGATGGGTAGATGGATGGGTAGAGAGGTGGGTGGATGATGAGTAGATGGGCAGGAGGGTGGGTAGATGGATGGATGATGGGTAGAAGGACAAATGGGTTGGTGAATGAGCAGATGGATGGATGGGAGAATAAGTGGGTAGATAAGGAGATGATGGGTAGATTGGCAGGTGGCTGGGAGGATGGACAGATAGATGGATGAATGGACAGATGGATGTGTGGCTAAGTGGATGGATGATGGGTAGAAGGGCAGATGGTTGAGTGTGTAGATGGACAGATGATGGTTAGAAGGACAGATGGTGGGCAGATGGGTGGCTAGGCAGGCACATAGTTAGTTGTGACTCCCTACTCATGGTCCCGCAAAGGGTGCTATTTTCTTCTCGGGGCTTGTGTCTTTAGACCGCTCTGGTCACAGGTTAGAGGGAATGTGGATCAGACTGGATGCCCATGAAAAGGGTTCTGATCTTGACAGTGACCATGGTGATCACCTCTTTAAGGGCCTCATGAGACTTTTTTTGAAGATCTGGGAGACCTCCCCTACATTTATCCTCATGAGACTTTAAAATGAACCCCAAGAAGTTGGTCATAAGGATCTTGGGGCTGTGAGTCTTTCCATTTGCATTCCTATACAGACAAAGGCAGAAATCGACCCATGGTGTCAGGGCCCGGGAGGACAGGGACCGGAGGGTGACAGCTAAGTAGTGCAGAGTATATTTTTGGAGGATTGAAATCTTCTAAAACTGACTGTGGCAATGGTTCCCCAACTTGGTGAATATACTAAAAATTACTGAGTTGTAAATATATAAAAAGTTAAAAATTAAAATGTCAGCCTGGCTTAATGAGCTGGAAATGAGTGATTAGGGCTGTGAGCCTGGAAGCTGTTTCCAGTCAGCGCCACCCTTGTCCTCATGTGAGCAACCAGTGGCCTCTGGAGGCAAAAGAAAGGACTGAGGGTCGAGTTCAGGTTCCACGCCCTTCTCCCGAGAGCTGGGAGGATGAAACAGGTCCAGCTCTTGGCCCCCTTGACAAAGTGCATCCTTCCTTGCCACCCTGTTCTCAAGGCTAATTTGCAATTCTCTGTGATGGGAAAAGTGTCTTCTGTCTGGCCAAGCTCCAAGCTAGCCTCTCTTCAAGGATAGGTCTGAGTCAATGCCATCTGCTAACACCACAGGCTGACAATAACCACCCCTTCCCAGCTCTTCCCATGGGAAAGACTCTGCCCCCGGACCTTTCTGTAGATTCATCCCTCCCCACAGACAATCCAGATGTGGTTGTCAGTCCACTACATTGTAATAGAAAAGATAGAATATTCCAGGCTAGGAAGACAGCTCCATGGATAAAGTTTTTAATATGCAAGCAATAGGACCTGAGTTCAGATCCCCAGCACCCACAGAAAACTGGCCTGGTGGTATGTACTTGCAAGCCCAGAGCTGGGAGAAACTGGGGACAGGAGGGTGCCACAAACTTGTTACCAGCCAGCCAGGATAAAATGGCAGACTCCAGGTTTAGTGAGAGACCCTGTCTCAAAAATTAAAGTCACAAGAGATGCAGGAATTCACGTGATGTCATCCTTTGGCTTCCACATGCACATGCACAGATACACATGGCTTACCCTGCAACACACACACACACACACACACACACACACACACACACACACACACACACACTAGAATAAGTATAGTATATCCTGTCCCTATCCCAGATTGAGATTGTGTTAGTGCTTATGGGGAATCCCTAGAGAGCGTCACCCAGTGGGGAAGGCACGCCCCAAGTGTCCACAGTACCACCCCATGGACTGAGGGCACAGTGGGAGGAAACAAAAGAGAGGAAAAAAATAGGTTCCTCCTCTCCTAGCTACTCTGTTTCAATATGCTGGATCTGTGAGATTCAAGCAGTACTGGGGTGTGGCAGGGTGGGGTTGGGTCTGTTGTCTCTCCTGACACCCTGGAGCAGGTGACAGGTGAGCTGAAGTGACCTGCCCTCCATCTTTGCTCTCCACACTGGCTGGAGTGAACTGAGCGTAGGGGACTTACATGTTCCCTCTCGCCAGGAGTTGGAGGAGAAACACATCGAGACACCTCCAGGGTTACCAGAGTCCTGGGGCCTCCCACCTTCCACAGACATTTTGCAGCCCTGCCTGTAACTACCATGGCCACCACTACAAGGAAGCTCCCGGAGTCATCTCAGGAACTGAGACAGGCACAGCACACACATGAGCCCATGATGTCTTCTTCCATCAAAGAGGGTCATTCAGTAAAGATGGGGAAACCAAGGCTTAAAGAAAACTCTTTACACTCCGATTCAATCCAGACAGCTGGATCCCAAAGCCTGCCTCTGCCTCCAGAGCCCCCACAGCACCACTGGATCACTGTCTGGTTCTGCAGTGCCCCACAGCACCGCTGGATCACTGTCTGACTCTGTAGTGCCCCCATAGCACCGCTGGATCAATAGATCGCTCTGCAGTGCCCCCAGAGCACCGCTGGATCACTGTCGGCTCTGTAGTGCCCCCAGAGCACCGCTGGATCACTGTCTGGCTCTGTAGTGCCCCCAGAGCACCGCTAGATCACTGTCTGGCTCTGTAGTGCCCCCACAGCACCACTGGATCACTGGCTGGGTCGGTAGTGCTCCCACAGCTCTGCTGGCTCAGTGGCTGGGTTGGTAGTGCTCCCACAGCACAGCTTGCCCACTGGCTGGGTCAGCACTAA
This sequence comes from Microtus ochrogaster, assembly GCF_000317375.1. NCBI lineage: Eukaryota > Metazoa > Chordata > Mammalia > Rodentia > Cricetidae > Microtus > Microtus ochrogaster. Next base: position 44,559,387 of record NC_022016.1, on the reverse strand, counting down.
GCAAGTTACTCATTTTCTGAGCTTGTTTCCTTGGGTGTAAACCTAGCTAGAACCTGTTCCCCACAGGCTGACAGGAGGATTAAATGGGAATTGGAGGACATGACATGAAATAACATAAAATAAATTTCAAATAACGTAAATTCTGTATAATACATCAACCTTATAACTCCCCACACTACAACATAATAGAGTAAAATAGAATCTTCCACCCCAGTCTCAGCATCAAGACAGCAAGGATCAAGGGTCCCCACAGGAGATGCTGAGCCACCCGAGGGATTAGCCTGTTAAAGGGCTGGCACCTTGTAGGCGTCAACACATGACTGCCATCCTGTGGCTAAAAACAGCCCCATCCTCCTGGGCAACAGCGAGATCCCTGACATCGCTAGGGAGTGAGACAGGGCAGTGAGGCTCTTGATTATGACTCTGCCTGACATGAACCCACAACTGTTGGCAAAGGAGACAGACATCTGTCAGCCCCGTCAGACAGCTCATCAGGTTCCCTGAAAACCCGCTCAGCACGAGCTCGCCGCTGTCAACTCCAGTTAGGCACAGAGATGACAAAACCTGGAGCCTAGCTTGTAAAGTCAGACTGGCAATCTACCCCAGATTCCCACTGGTGACACCATCTAGGGCCACTGACAAGTCCATCTGACAAGTGTGTCCTGACAGCTGCCTGTGCTGCCTCAAAGCCAAGCATGGGCAGGGCTAATGTGAACACAAGCGGAGAGCCTGGGCATGGCTACTCTCTGTGCAAGGAGGCAAGGTGACTTTGCATGGGAACATCTGCCGTGTGTGTGTGTGTGTGTGTGTGTGTGTGTGTGTGTGTGTGTGTTGTACAAGCAGGTGTTCATATACATATTCCCATGTGTGTGTTTTGTACAAGAAGGTGTGTATATGCATGTGTGTGTGTGTGTGCATGCGTGCACACATGTGGAGGTCCAAGATTGATGTCAGGATCCATCCTCAGCTACTCATCTACCTTACTCACTGAGACTGGGTCTCTAGGACAAACCCAAGCTTGCCAAGGCGAGTATCACCAAGCAGTTTGCCCTGGGGAATCTCCGCCTTTCTAAGCTAAAATTACAGGTTGCTGCCACCACCACCCAGCATTTATCTGGGTTCTGGGAATCCAAACTTTGGTCCTTGTGGTTGCTGAGCAAAGGCCTAACCTGGAAACCATCTCCCTACCTCCCTCCAGGGGGACTTTGAATAAGAGAGACTCCCTGTTTTGCCTTCACCCACCTGTAGGTGCCCCCACCAGGGACAAAACCCATGGCTATCTAGTTATCAGCTTAATGGGAAATCAGACAAGAGAGGGCAGGATTGGTGTCCAGTGTGGCCCTGGAGAATTTACAAGGGACAAAGATTTCTAACTTGTAGTGTGTGTTGGAAAGGCCAGCGACAAGGTGTTGGTGTTAACATCTTTCCACACAGAGAGGGAGGTGTGAGCACGCCCAAGGAATGTTCTGAGCCAGACCCATCCTAGTGAGTCACCACTCAACCACTCCCTTGGTATCGGCACTGACCCATGCATGAGAACAGAGCCTAACCCTAATCCTAGCCACAGTGGTCTCAGCACGGTTGATCCGGCCTTCAGCCTCCAGTGCATGGCGCTGGGGGACACTTTTGAGTATGGCAGATGTTGAACCATGGTCCCAGGACAAGCGCTGGATGGAGAACAGGTTGGCACTGAGGCACCCTCTCACCACCCCACGCCCTGCCCCCGAGCATCTGCAGACACACGGATGAAAGCATGATTGCTCTCCAGAACCTGGGCTGTAGAAAGAGCAAACGAGGAAAGGGACATCTAGACACCAAGCAGATGCTGCCAGTGCCCTGGCCGGTGGAAGTTCTTTCTGTGAGTTTAGGAAGCCATAGCATCTTCAGAGTTTGGGGGCGCAGCTGGCATATGAACAGAGCTGCCCACCTGCAAGTGTGTTGCTGGAAGTAGGATCAGGGACTTGTTGGCAGGTTGAGGGGTGTATGGGAGCAGAAAGGGGCTTGGCTCTGCTAGGAAACTCGATTTTGTGGGAATCTGGGTCTGAAATGAAATGAGCCTTTGGGGGTGGAATTTAATATTGCCTCGGAGCCTTTGTCTTCATTTAGGGGGATGCGATTGCTTTATCGCGGCTTCTCCCTTCGCCCCAGATACATTTATTTTGAATTTATTCACTTATGAGTCTTGCAACAAGAAGTCGGAATGAGTAAATGCACTTTTTTTCCTGAGCTACATTAATTTCGGAGTGAGATTTATTCTGTCCGCTGCTCCTCTTATGGTTGCCGATGAGCTGCAGAGGCGTTCGTTCAGGGCTGAGCCAGGCTGGTGGGGCTGAGGCTGGCAGGGTGAGACAGCTAGGTGACAGGTCCAGGTTCTCATGGAGGACAAGGGAGTGCCTCGTTCCATTCAGAAGATGGAGAAGAAATGTGGGAATAAGGTCTTCCACGTGACAGGTGTCTTCCTCCAGCACCTAGCCTGGCACCTAATGGTGTCAGAGATTGAATGGGATGCCTGCCCAAAAGCTCTGTTGGAGTCCTGCGCCCTAACACCAGTGAATATTGCCATTATTGGAAATACTGTCTACATATGTATCCAGGTCAACACAAAATCACCAGGGTGGAAGAAATTTAGACACACTTGAAGAGGTCACATGATGGCAGGCAGGGCTCACGTAACACAACTAAGAGTCAAGAACACTAAGGGTCTTTATCGACCTTCTGTTGCTGTGACTCAGTGCTCCAAGCTGGGGCACTTATGAAGAAAAGAGGCTTCTTTGGTTTGGTTTTGGAAGCTGAAAGTCTAAGATCAGGCCTGTGTCTCCCTGGCCTCCTTGGCTATGCCATGTCATAGTGGATGGCCTCATGGGAGACATGCCAGCAGAGGGGGTATATATGTGTAGTGGCTTTGCTGTATAACAACTGTTTCTGATGAGAAATAAAACTCATTTCACATACCAGCACCAGCCCCCTTCTGAGCACAGAGGTCTTACCCACCTCCCCCAACCCATGACAGGAAGCTTCCATGTTTCTCACACCGTCACACTGAGGACCAAACTTCCAGCCCATGCAGCAGGGCATTTGCTTTGTCACCATTTCCTTCCAACTGAAGCTTGTCCTCCTGGAGGCTCGGGAAGACAATACAACTCATAAGTCTTAGGAAGCTCCTGAAACCTACAAGATCCACAGGGGCCCTCCCCAAGCTCTGTAGTAGCATTTCATTTGTATTTTAATAAATAAAACTTGCCTGAGGATCAGAAAAGCAAAATGGCCACAGTGGCCAGCCTCACAGACCAGGCAGCAATGACACACACCTTTAATCCCAGTAGCCACATTAACTTGTCATAGAAATGAGGAGGTAGTAGTACATGACCTTAATCCCAAAACTATAGAGGATTATAAAATGGGAGGAGACAGCTCTCAGGCTCAGTCTCATTCTGAGATTTCTGGAGGCAGGATCACCATTTTGGACTGAGGTAGAAGTAAGAGTCAGTGGCTGGCTGTTTTGCTTTTCTGACCTTCAAGTTGAACCCCAATTTCTGTCTCTGAGTTTTTATAGTGCTTTAAAGCTTCCACCAGCAGTAACAATCGCTGGGGAGACGAGGCTCTCCTATCAAGTCCTACAGAGGTAGGGGGTGGCTGCAGAGATGCAGAATTCCAGAGTGGTCCCTCTTGCTGAGGCTTGGGGCTTTCCAGTGAGGCAGCTGTCTCCAGGCCATCCAGACTCCTGTAAACAACCCTGGTCCTCACACTCGGTCACTAACTTTTCTTTGTCTTTCATTGGTGCTGTCTCTGGGGTAAATGGACATCTGTTCATGTCTCCCCAGGAAAAAGCCACACAACACACAGACAAGCCACTGCACCGAGAGCTCCCAAAATCCACATGGGGTCACACAAGTGAGGAAGGACGAGGGAGGGCTCTACCTGAAGACTCACATATAGCACGGTTCCAACGCTTGGCTCTTAGGTTCTAGCCTCTCCGAGGTTTGCCAAAAGGGTCACAACCCAAAGGTGGAGAGCCACTGGTGTAGAAGGGAAACACACTTGCTGCCAAGGCAGGTGACTGATCTGAATTCCATCCCTACAGCACACAGGGTGTAAGGAGAGAACCAACTTCTGTAAGCTGTTCTCTGACACACACGTGCGTGCACACACACACACACAAACACACACACACTATTATAATTTTTAAAAGTTGCTCAGAGTTTCTGTTGGTCCAAATGGAAAATATTCCCCACTAGCTTTTGTATTTGGACACTTCCCAGTTGGTGGTGCTATTTGGTTGCTGGGGGAAATAGGTCACTAGAGGCAGGCTTTGAAATAACATAGCCCCACCCCACTCCCAGCTCATGATCTCTGCTTCCTGCTTGCCTTTGAAGATACTGGCTCTCAGCTTCCTGCTCCTGGAGCTTCCTTCCCTGTCTCTCCCACATGGTGGACTCTTATCCCTCTGGAACCAAAAGGGCAAAATAAGCCCTCTTTTCCATAAGTAGCCTTGACCCTGGTGTTTTATCATAGCCACCAAAAGTGACTGGTACAGGGTTATTAAATGATGTCATGCACAGGGTGGCACTCAATTCTGGGCTCTTCGTAAGGATGGGGTCTCACAGAGAAGAGGAGGAGGCCTAGAGCCTCTGGGCTTGGCAGACAGCTTGGCACAGTCCCCTTGGTTACTGCCGCCACCTTCCAGGAGAGGCTGCTGAGCTGGGTGCCCCCTCCACTAAAGGCTTAATTGCTTGGAAAGGCTGCTGAGGACCTATTCCCCAATCCCTGCCTCTCGGTACCATGCTCCACTAAATACCAGCTGATTGGCCCAGGAAATAAAAACTCTCTATGCCTGGGCATTTTGTGGGTAAATGGGCTCAAAAACATTGTTTGAAAGGTCAGCATTCAAGGGGGAACAGCATTCCAAGAAATCCACAAGAAGCCCCCTCAACCTGGGGATAATGACTGGATTCTCGGGAAGGGACTTATAGATAAGATTACATTTAGATGAGGTGGCTAGAAGCCTCATAAGGGAAAGGCAGGGGAGGGGCTTCAGGCAGAAATCCCCAGTAGTCTTGCTGCACCCAATTTCTCTCAGTGGCTTATCTTTTGAGGAGATTTAGACAAATTACTTTACTTCCTCAGTTTCCCCTCTCACAGGATGGGAGTGGTGTTAGGAAGGCCTGCTCCCAGGGTAAGAGGGCAATGTCAGGCTCTAGGAGGACGCACTGGCCAAGAGTCAGCTGCTGCTATGAACAGGATTGTGACTTCACGTAAACACCCTAAGCACCTGATGTATTTGGAGAGGAGGGGTGGACAGGGCTGCAGTGGCCATCGGAGCTGCCGGGAGTAGGAGATCCCGTTTGAATCCACGGGGAGGGAAGGGTTGATACGCTACTCGGGGATGCTGCATCGCTCTGTGTGTGGATGGTTAGATGCATGGACGCACAGATAAAGGGATGATGAATGAACTGATGACAGAGCAATGTCAAAACTGACCGTCAAGTGATCGTAACAGAGATGGTGAAATAGGCTGAGTTACCCTTGTGTGACTCTCAGCCCAGGTAAGGAGTCAGAAGGGGACCTGTGCTCAAGAGAATGTCATATCGCCACGGTGGATGTGCACAGCCCACAAGGACTCCAAGGGGGGCACGGCCTCCTTGCAAAGACAGATACTTAAAAAGTAATTGATTTTTAGTTGTATTAAAATATGCATAGCATATAACATACTGCTCTGACCATTTTCAAGGGTATAGGACAGTGACAGAAGTCTGTCTACTCCATGGCTAGCAGGCCAGCACCCCATCCCTCTCCAGAACTGCTCCACCCCTTAAAACTAAGGTTCTGCCCCCACCTCCCCTGGAAATCATCACGTGACCATGACAGCTCCACGTGCCCCCTATAACGGTGAACAGGTAGCATTTGTCCTTCTGGATGGGACTGGCATATCTCACTTAGTCCAGTGTCTTCCAAGTGTGTCCTTGCAACTTGTATCAGGGTGAACTCTGACCATTTTGCTATCTCGAGATCTGTGATGGTTGGTGTGGTCAGTTTCTAGGATCTAGACTCACCTAGAAGACAAGCCCCAGGCACACCTGTAGGGAGTTATCCAGTCAGGTTTACCTCTGGGCATGCCTGGGGGTGGTAATCTGGATGCTGTTAATTAAGTGGGAAAACACCCCCACTGTGGGCTGGTATCCCTGGTTATGTAAATGGAGGAAGAGGGCTGAGCAGCTGCGTGCCTTCGTTAGTCTCTGTTACCTGATTGTGAATGGGATGTGACCAGCTCCCTCACATGCCTGCCACCTGATTTCTCTGCCATATTAAGCTGTATCTTGAACTGTGACTCAGAATAAACCCCTTCTCCTTCAAGTTGTTCTTATCAGTGTGTTTTTTATAATAGCAGAAGAAGAGAAACTAAGATATGAGCTATCTGGAAAAGAAGTGACACAAGGACAAATGGGTGGATGGACAGACGGATGGATGGATGGGTGGATGGGTGGGTGGATCGATGGATGGATGGATGGATGGGTGGATGGGTGGATGGACAAATGGATGGGTGGATGGATGGACAGGCAGATGAATAAATGGATGGATGGGTGGGTGGGTGGGTGGAAAGATGAATTCATGAATGGTTGGATGAGTAGATGTGTAGTTGAATAGGTGGATAAATGGATGCATAGATTAATGATGTATGAATAGAGGTTGAGATGGATGTATGCATAAATATATGTAATCAGTAGTTTCTCTCCCACTTGCCAGTTCACAAATAGCCACCCAGAGACTTAATATTACTTATAAATGTTTGGCTGATGGCTCAGGCTTATTACTAGCTAGCTCTTACATTTAAATAAACCCATTTTTATTCATTGTGTATCACCATGTGGTTCACAGCTTACAGGTGCTCTGGCATCTTGTTCCTTTGGTGGCTGCTGATGGCTGCTCAACTCCACCCTCCTTCTCCCTGTATCTCCATTTGGCTTTCCCATCCAGCTTTATTCTGCCTGGCTATAGGCCAAATTAGCTTTATTTCTCAACCAATAAGGTCAACACATATTCACAGTATACAGAAAGATCACCCCACAGCAAATATGTGGATGGATGGATACATAGATGATACATGAATGCGTGGGTGAGTGGACAGATTGTGGGTGTGTGGAGAGTATGCAGATGGATTGATGGATGGATGCATGAACGCATGAATGGGCAGAGGGTGATGGTGGATACATGCACAGATGGATATATGTGGGGGTATATATGCACGGAAGTAAGTAGGTATGGATAGATGAATACATGGATGAATGGATAGATGGGTAGAGGTGTGGGTGAGGTGGGTAAACGGATGATGTTTAGATGATGGGTGGATCTATTGGTACAGAAATGGATGAGTAGATTAATGGGTGAGGTAAACATGAGGATTGGTAGACTGGTACATGGATGAATGGGTGGATGGATGGGTGGATGGATGGATGGATGGATGGATGGATGGATGGATGGATGGATACAGGTATGAATGGATAAAGATGGTGGATGGATAGACAATGAATGTTGATGCTGTTATTCAGATGGGGATTGAAGGAGAGATAGTAAAATATACAGGAGAACCTTGGGTGGCTCACACCCTGGTAAGAACAATAGAAGGGTTAGTCATAGTACAATGGCACAGAATCACACTGCAACTCACAAGGCTGTGGGGACAGCACAGGCACCATGGAATCCAGACCGTGCAGTGAGGGCTGACCTGGAACTACTCCTGTGAGAGAGAGGCTGACCAGCAGACGAGCGGAGGGCAGTATGTGGAGCCAGTGCAGAAAGCTCTGGAGAGGCCATGGGTCAAGTGAGGAGCTCCTGGCTTGCAACTGAGGTCTTCAAGTTGTGAGCCACATGGTGCCCAGCTTCTCAGCACCTCAGTTTCCTCAGCTGTGAAATGGGTCACTGATAGAATCCACCTCTTTAAGTCTGTGGAACTCTAGGACAGCTGTCAAGATCCCAAACAAAGCACAGGTGTGCTCGGTGCCATCCTTGGTCCAGTTCCTCTGGGTCTTCAGCCTGCTGAACTCAGTCTCCATGGAAAGACCCAATCCTGTAGCATCCTGGCAGATGTCCCCAGCTCCATTCCCAGGCTCCACCTCCACTGCTGATTGGTGGACCTTCTCCCCAATCCCTGACTATTCTGGACTGTGCACCTGCCTTCTCTCTCCATGAAGATCTGTATTGATTTTGCCATAAACACTTATGAATTCAGCATGTGAAAAAAATTGCATTGATTCCCCTCATAATTTGTCTGAGAACAACAGGGCCTGCTAATGGCTTCCCCAAAGATTTATGTTGGAGAGCAGGGGCATGACTCTGTCCGTCCACGCTGTGACACCTTCTCCACACTTGGGGAGTTTTGGTTTTTTTGTTTTTTTTTTTTTTGGCTGTTTGGCCCCATTTTCTGCAAATGAGCAGGTTTGGGGACCAAGAACCATGCCAGTTGCCACTTGGTCCATGCAAGGGAAGGTAGCATGGATGAGAGCAAGGAAGGGGGTTACAGGAGAGAGGGGTTGGCTGCCAGAAAAGAAAGGAAGGTGACATTGCTAAGCATCTTCCAAACACTTGAACCTCCCTCACACAAGCAGAGTAATAAAACGAGAGCCATTAATCCTGTTGGAAAGACTCCTGGGGTTCAGAGAGTTTGGGTGAGCCCAGTCGCACATAGAACACAAGGGCAGAGTCAGTATTTCCAGCAAAGCTGCAACCGGAGCGTGTGGGGTTGGGACGTTGGTGTAGGAGGTTCTTCTGTATTTGTGCTGCTTTCATTGGTTGAATAAAGAAACTGCCTTGGCCTTTTGATAGGGCAGAACTTAGACAGGTGGAGAAGACAAAACAGAATTCTGGGAAGAAGGGCAGAGTTGCAGACGCCATGATTCTCCTGCATGAGACGGGTGCTTGTTAGACTCATGCCAGTAAGCCACAGTCAAGTGACAATACACATTAATGGAGATGGGTTAAACCAATAAGAGGTTAGAACTAAGGGGCCAGGCAGTGATTTAATTAATACAATTTCTGTGTGATTATTTTGGGTGTAAGCTAGCGGGGCGGCTGGGACAAACAAGGGGCCCTGTGCTCCTTACTACAGGACATTATCTTGCGTTCCTCAGGTCAGTCAGTGCATGACATGTTCCCTCCTCCCCTGCAAGCTAGACCATGTCTTCCAGAGGAATGCTGGTGTAGGAGTTTAGAAACAACCTCCATCATTCTCTGGTCCATGGGGAGTTCAGGCTGTACAGCTGGACAACCAGCAGCGTCACCCCAATGTCTGTCTGATGAGTGAGAAAAAAGTGTTTGTTGTATAGAGCCCCCCAAACTTCAGCGTTACCACCACACAATAACACTGAGCATGTACTACACACTAGATGTCCAGCAGAGTGTTCTGTATCCTGATACCCCTGCCTGAAGATGGTGACCACCAGCCATAGCTAGAATGATCTGCGCATGGTCAGATGGGCGGTAGTGTGCAGGATTAGAATTCAAATCCAGGCACTACCTGTAGGGTGATATTTGGCCAGGCACAAAAAGTCTGGGGCCAACAGGTCCTCGCTTGCCTAAACCAGGCTAAACCAGCTATTTGAGCATGCGGTATGGTAATTTCCTCAAAATGAGACAACCTAGGTCTGCCAAAGGGCTCTAGCAACAGCTGACATGCCATGAGATAAGATGACCTAAGCCAGTCCCCAGCTACCATGAAGGACGACCCGATGCCCAGGGCTGCTGCCTCTTCTTCCCCGAGTGGGTGGAGGGCATATAAGATTTTTTCCTTTCCTGAATAAATCCAGCTTGCTACACCCAGCCTGTCTCCTGGCGAAACCTGTGGCTTCTAGGGTCAGAGCTGGTCCCCAGAAAGAGTCTCTGTATGGCACAGGAGGAAGGAGGAGGGAGATACTGGGAGGATGGGGGGGAGTTCAGGAGAGAAAAAAGAAGGGGAGAGAGAGGGCAGAGAAGTATAAGATAGAACTAAGGGATGGGCTGAGTGGCATGTGCCCAAAAAGCTGGGGTATGGCTCAGATGAGAGGGTGCTTGCCTAGCATATTCAAAGCCCTGAATTTGATAGCACGTCATAAACTGGATGTGATGACACACTTTCATAATCCCAGCATTCAGAAGGTGGAGGTCTGAGGATCAAAAGTTCAAGGTGATCCTCGGCTACACAATGAGTTCAAGGTCAACCTGAGCTACATGAGACAAACAAAAACAACTTCACAAACCTGTGCCGTGTGGCATACAGCGTCCGTCCGTCCGTCCGTCCGTCCATCCATCCATCCATTCATCCATCCATCTATCCATCCATCCATCCATCCATCTATCCATCCATTCAGTTACTCTTGATCTAGAATACTTGAGGTCCTCCTGTCCCTCCCTGCCTGTTCCCCTGGATGTCACTGATGGTGGCTTACCTGTGACATGTTGGGGAGTCCCATGTTCTAGTAGGCTAGTTACACTTTTGTCTTCTTGTGATCCCTTCTGAGGCCCCAGTCCTCCACTGAACTCAAGCCCTTCATCCCATCCCTGTAATTTTCCTGATGTCTTCTGACATATTCTGAGCCCTGCTGGAGGCAGGTGTACACGGTCCCTTCTAGAGTTAGATTTTCTTTATGCTCACTCTTGCTCTATCTGACTTCTCTTTCTATAAGTATATTGATGCAGGGACATTGCCTCCCATGCCACCATGGAGCAATGAAGAGGGCAGGTGTAACTCCAAAGACACAGTGTACCTGTGAAGTGCCACTTCTGACCCCTTGTAATCTGGACTTCTGCATGACTACTAGCTCACAAGCATGCTGGTCACTCAGTCATCTTCAATTCCCATCCCCTGTGTGGGAGGCGGTGACCAGCTCTGAAATGGATAGGACTTGATCGAGGTCTCTCTGTCCCTCTTTATTATCAGATTAGGAAAATGAGTCCTTCCAGAGGCTGGCAAGAAGCAAAACTTGAGTTTGAACCAGGGTCCTCTGGCACAAAAGACAACAGTCACTCACCCTATCTGGTGCCACCTGGATGCAGGTGATGGTATCTCTGGTATCTTGCAATGATTCCAGACCAGTGGCTGGCAGACTAGGGACAATGGGTTGTCGGTCAGCCCTGCCAGCAGGAGTTCTTTCCACACCAACTCTCTGTGCCTTGGTCACTCTCCATTCTCAGCCTCCCCTCCCCCCTCTGTGTGTGTGTGTGTGTGTGTGTGTGTGTGTGTGTGTGTGTGTGTGTGTGTGTCTGTGTGTGTATGTGTGTGTGTCTCCTTTCCAGTGCCAGATCCCTGCCATTCATCCATACTGCTGTGGCTACTTGTGGCAACAATGCTTTCAAGAGCTTTGAGCCCACAGTGGACACTGCTGTCCAGTGCTGCTGTCCAGAATGTGAGCACCAACATTCTGTACCTGCTGTGTGCCAGCCAAAATCCTGTAAATAAATGTTAGAACTTGAAGCACCAGGCTCAGGGCTGGCAGGGACCCCTGCAGACGCTCTGATATTGAACGTATTTGCAGAGGAGGAGCTGAGACACAGATGGGGTCAGGCAACTGCCCCAAGGTAACCAGGCTAGGAAGTGGCAGCGCACACATTCGAATCTATATACTACTCTCTTGATACCAATCTCTTATTTTTATATCATTCTGTAAAGCGGACCCATCTGGACCCCCCAGATCCAGCATCTTAGGGCTGGCTGTGCACGGGACTGGGAATCGCCATGCTAATCTTGGCTGTTACTCATGGCATACCAGCTGTGTGCTGGCGGTTTTACATCATGCAGAGCCGCCATGTACAGATGCACAGGTAACATACTACACAACTCCCAGGACTACCACCATTAGATGATGTCATTAGCACCCCCTGGAGTTGTTCAATGGGATGACAATAATCCTATGAGCCAGGGATCAGTTTCCTTTTCAAAGCCAGAAAAAGTGAAGTTTGGAGAGGTTGTGTGACCTGAAAAAGCACAGCCAGTCAGTAACAAAGCATAGCTAAAATTGTACTGTAGGGTGCCTGAACATGCCTCAGTACTGCGGGATGGTCACTCCTCGATTCAAGAGTGACTCAGTTTACCTGAGGCTAGCCACCCCAGTGGAGAGTACAGACCATGTGATGTCTCCAGGACAAAGGGCACTGGCATGGTATACCTACCACCCAGAACCACAGTTTTTGTGGTGAATCCTTGTATTTTTTTCTCCCCCACCATTTCATCCACCTGGGCCAGGGGGCTCATGCTCCCCCTCACCCCGCTGCATCATGGGAGTCAGCCTCATCCATCCACCAAACTGACTGTCAAAGACATCATAGCAGAAGGGCACTAAGAGAGGCAATAATTGGACAAGAGCTCAGGGAGGGCCCTGGATTCCTTCCCTGTATGAAGACAGCTTCAGAGAAAAGCGGTTGCTGCAGACAGAACATTACTCCACGCTATTCCCCCGGCCCATCGCAGCCAAATAATGGAGCTTTGGTTTCTATAGACTTGACACGCTTAGCACACGTGCATCGCAAGTACATCTGACAGCCTATAAAATTGAGGTGAAATATTGCAAAATTGGCCAATTCCTGTACATTTTAAATGTATTTCCTTTATTTGTTACACTTATTTTACACAGCTACACAATCCGTCTTTGGAACGGGGGAAGGAATAAGTAATGAATCGGTCCCAAGGCTCTCTGAGGCAAAGAGATGTGTGTGTGGGGGGGGAGGATATGAGACTTCCTCCCTACTCAGAGTCTCTGCATTCTGACTCCAGCAAGAAATGGTGACTAGCTTCCATCTTCACCAGTGGTTACATCTCCCAGGGGGCACAGTCAGTGGGTGTTAAGACTCTGTCTGTCGGGGCTGGGCACCAGGGTTCTCTGATGATGAGGGTATTTCATTGGTTTGAGACAGAAATTTAATTTGTGGAGCTGATCTAAGCAGGGTTGTTGTGTTGTATGTATGTGTGCACAACATATATGTATACAGATGTGTGTGTTCATGAGCACCATGTTGAGGCAAGAAGTCAATGTTAGATGTCTTTCTCCCTCTCCATCCTTTTTTTTTGGGGGGGGGGGACAGGATCTCTCATTGAACTTGGAGCTTACAGATCGGCTAGACTGGATGGCTTTGTGTGGCCAGAATCTGCCTGTCTCTGTCTGCTGTCCCCTCATCCCCAGTGCTGGGATTAGTGCTATATGCCACTGAGATTGGCTTTTACATGAGCCCTGAAGATCTAAGTTCACGTCCCCATGTGTGCTGAATGAGCACTTTACCTACCGAGCCATCTCCCCAGCACCTAACGTTGGGGGTTCTTAACCTGGGATTCAAAAGCAGACTTTAGAGTCTGGGGAGATGGTTCAGTTAGTGAAATGCTTGCCATGCAAGCATGAAGACCTAAGTCTTGGTTCCCCAAAATCACCAAAAAAGCTGCTGTGGCAGCACACATCTGGCACCCAGCACTAAGCGGGCAGAGATGGACAGATCCTGGGAACTCATTGGCTGGCTGGCTTAGCCAACGGGTAGTGCCTGGCTCAGTGAGAAAACTGAAATAAATAATAATAACATGGAGAGGCCGGGTGGTGGTGGCGCACGCCTTTAATCCCAGCACTTGGGAGGCAGAGACAGATGGATCTCTGTGAGTTTGAGGCCAGCCTGGTCTACAAGAGCTAGTTCCAGGACAGGAACCAAAAAAGCTACGGAGAAACCCTGTCTCGAAAAATCCAAAAAAAATAAAATAAAATAAAATAATAACGTGGAGAAAGACTAAGGAAAACACCTGATATCATCCTTTATCATGCACACACACTTTATACACCCATAGGAACATGTACACACACACACACACACACACACACACACACACACAGAGTAGTTTCAGGGATCATCTTAAAATTACTATGGGATTTATCTCCAGAAGAGTTAGATGGGCTGGCTATGGAATCTCCCTTTGGCTGGCTTTCCTGGCACTGTGGTATCTAGGGCCACAGCTACATCTACAAAGTTACCCAGTTGACTCTTCAGTATTGAACTAGTTGCTCTCAGAGAAAATCCTGGAGGTCGAGTGTGGATGCATCACCCACTGGACTAGCAGCCCCTCCCCACTGACAGACAGGTGAACGATCACTGTCCTTATTCATACCTAGCAGGAATAAGGGCTGGAAGAAGAACCATTGTTTGGAGCCCAGGACACAGGAGCATCTTGGGAGTTCAGTACTAGTGACCCAGGACCACAATCCTGTATTCCCTTCATGGGTTAACATCCTAGATACCAATCTGTGATGGCTGAGGCTCTGACCTGCACTCCATCTTGGCTGCACCCAACATCCAGAATGGTGTGTTGGCTACATTTTGTTTAGCTTTGCATACTCTAAACTTGACTTGATACATATAAAATATCCCAAAAGGATGTATAAATAAGAGGATGGATGGGTGGGTGAATGAGTGGCTAGGTGGATGATGGATGGGCAGATGATGGATGGATGGATGGATGGATGGATGGATGGATGGATGGATGGATGGATGGACGGACAGATGAACGGGCGGATGGATGGATAGATGGATATAGGTGGATGATGGATGGGCAGATGATGGATGGATGGATGGATGGATGGATGGATGGATGGATGGATGGATGGATGGATGGACAGATGAACGGGCGGATGGATGGATAGATGGATAAATTTTTGCATAAATGCATACATAATCAGTGGGTTGGTGTGTGGGTGAATGAATGGGAGGATGGGTGTATAGTGGATATATCAGTGTGTGGGTGGATGGATGGATGGATGGATGGATGAATAGATAATGTATGGGTGGATGGCTGGGTAAGTAAATAAGTGGATAGTAGATGGGTGGGTGGGTGGATGGATAGATTAGTGAGTGGATGGATGGGCAGATGTCAGGATGGATGAATGGTTCAGTGGGGTGGGTGAACGGGTGAGTGGAGAGCTGGATGGTGGGGGTGAATGACTGGATCAGTGGGTGCCTTATAAACAAGTTTCTGTGCTTAGAAACTGGGTTTTTGACCACGTATTATCCTCTTTGTCCCTCCCACAAGGTGATAATTGTAAAAAGCATCATTAATATCTCAAACAATGGAGAGACGGGCTCAGCCGTGTCCTTCTCTCCATTAAGGCTGAATGCCCCTCAGGGACACAATGGGAGCTAATGCATCTCCCTACAGCTCTGCCAGAACTGTGGGTCATCCAGAGCCCATTAGGGAACCAGAACAGCTATTGATCCCTGAAGAAATACACTGGGGACTCATGGCCAGCATTTCCTGGGCTCAACGGAGGAAGGGCAAGATCTTTCCCTCTGTTGTTAGTGATGCAGGAGGTCCTAGGTCAGCCACAAGTGTGATCCTACAACCGTCTCATTTCAGGTCACCAAGCAGTATGGATGGCAGCCTCAGTGAAGTCCCCTGCTGCAAATGCTCAGTGAGACAGGCCCACCCTGTACCTGGGCCCCCTGCAATGGGAACACACTGGCTGGCTGCTGCAGGAGACAGCCTGGGGTCCTTACCACACCCAGACAGATTAGACAAGTTGCCAAGCTGGTGGACATAGAAGAGATGCTCTCCTGGGCCCATCCACGTCTGAAGAGCTGCCTGCTGCACAGCTTCACAGAGCATTGGCCATCACTGCAGCCTCTTCTCCTTTCTAGCCCATTCTCGGCTCTCAGGCCTCAGCCAGGGACTTGGGCTCCAGATTTCCCTATCCTTTTGTTTCCACCCCACCCCCTTCTTTGGTATTTAAAGAGAGAGTTTGAATGTAGGTGGAGATCTGTGACATTCACCTGGCTGGGCTGGTGCATCGGTTTCATGTCCCCAGCTAAGTCTGTGAATACGGGGACAGCAAGAGAGGGCAGAAAGGAACCAATTCACTCTCTTCCTAGACCAATATACAGTCTAACTGCAGTCTAAATTCTTATTTCTACAACCACAGAAAAGTGCAGCCTCACCCCTCAGCAAAGTAGCATCTTTTGCCACAGATGGAGACGATGAAAGAGATCCACGAGTAGCCATAAATGCAGCGAATAAGTGTCCATGGGGAACCCAGCCCCAACTGGTTCATCTACAAAGTAACCTTTACACCTGAGGCTCAGGGAACAGCATGGAAGACGGGGCAGAGAGACTGCAAGAGCCAGAGGACCAGGACCCCTACTATGACATAGTTGTCTAGACATGGTAGGGGAGCTGCGCCCGTGGCATCTCAACAGCATGGTCACATGCACAGTAGTAACATCAGTTGGCAAGACAATATGGCTGGGGGAATTGTCACAAGGCCCCAAAGCTAGATGAAGACCACAGGCAATCTATGGTTGCTGAGAGAGAAAAACCAAACCCCTGATAGATTGCCCAATCCCAGCCCCAACCTCATAGACACACAAACAACACTAAATGGACTCAGGTGATGTGCATATGTGTGTGAGAGAGAGTGTTTATGTGTGTATGAATACACATGTACATATGTCAACTGGCGTGTCTTTTGAAGGCTGAGACGTTCTTATCTTAGTTTCCTACAACACAGCACACCAGTCTTCTGAGCTCAAGAATCTGCCGCTAGACAGATCTGTGTGATATCCCCGTCTCTGGCACCCTCCCTACCACTCACTCTCCTTGCCAGTGCTGAGCCCTCAGGCACCATCACCATCACTGTGGTCTTGGAGGATGCTGTACATGTCTCTGTCAAAAGCTGGCAAACAACAGCTAAACCTCGAAGCCTGGGGAGTCCAGTGCCTGAAAGACAATGGCTGCTGTGGAGAGGAAGGCCGCTTTGGCCCCGGCAGACAGCAGCTGGCTCCCTACAACAGCAGCAGCAGTGGCCTCTGGGGTCCCTAGAGCTCTCCCAGCCTCTTCCTGTCCCCTCAAGGGTGACCTGTGGCTCTGCTCTCCCCTTGGCAGTAGGCCTGCCCCTTTCTCTGCCTTTTCCTCATGGTCAAGCACTGCCTGGCCCCATGACGACTCCTCAGCAGCCAGGGAGGCCTCCTGAGAGCGCAATACTTCAGCAAGCCCACACGCAGTCCCCTCTAGCTCATCCCCAAAGTCACGTGCCTTCCTCCCAGTTACCAGTCCCTGCCTGCCACAAACTTATTACCAAAGTACCTTAGGACTGAAATTGAATGCCCGTGATTTGCATGCTTTTGCATATCATTTGCATACTAGTTATTTCCTGTCCCGAAATACTAACATTCACTGCCATTTTGCTCCTGATTTGAAGGGGGCACCCAGCATCTCTCCCCCTGCTTGGGCTGACCCAACCAGAACAGCTGGCTGGCCCAGGGAAGAGCAATTGGACTTTGTTCTCCTTCCCTTAAGACAGCAAGGATCCTGTCTCTGGACACACCTAGAATGTTTGACATCTAAGCTTAAGGTAGAAAGACATATGGCCTGTTGTGCCCAGTACCCAGGAAGCAGTCTGGGCATGCCAAGGACTAAGAAATGAAAGAATGAATGAATTAATGATGAGTGAATGAAAGATGAATTAATGAATGAGCAAATGTATGCTGAAGGAATGGTAAACAATGAATGAATTAATGAATGGTGAATGAGTGAATGAATGCTCCATGGGTCACTTAGAAGATTAAATGAGATACTGCCTATCAAACATTCACTTTGAGTTCTGTCTATCTATCAAGTTCACGAATGACCCTGGTGCTGAATGTTATGGGGATCAGAGTGTCACCGCGTAGCTTACCAGGGGACTGCTTTGTACCAGGCCTTGGACCAGATGCTGGAAGTCAGGCTAGAACTCAGAGTTCTGCCCTCAAGTCCTGGCAGCCAGGTTGGAAAAATGAGGATGCCTCTCGAGGGAGACAATTAGCAAAGTTGTGAGGGGGCCTCAGCTGCCTGGCTGGACCACCAGGGCACCATGCCTCAGGGAAATGGGGCTCAGATGGTCCGTGGAAGACTGGGCTTGCCATGGACCTTGTTCTGTGAAGCTCTCGGAGTGATAGAGATGTGATAATAGAAAGAATGGGGTCCAGGAGACAGAAGTGAGGCGGAAAGAGGCTAGAGAACAGACAGAGAGGAGGACACAGATGCCGGAAGCAGGTGCCTAGGGCAGGGGTGTCTCCTCCACAGTCCACGGCTTTCACTCCATCGAGTCAAGAGAGGGGCCCGTTTTCTCTCCCCACACTCACTAGACTGAACGCTGGCCTGGAGGCTCTTGGCTCCAAGCTCACACAGCAGTGAGGAGAGAACGCAGGCCTAAGAGCAGAGGGACTTAGAGGCCATGGCTAAAATACCATACCACCAGTGTATGAAGGACACGTTATCAAAACTCCAAGATGACTTGGGCAGCATACAACCTGTCATCCTAACACTTGAGCAGCGTGCAAGTCTGTCACCCTAACAGTTGGGAGGCTGACCCAGGAGAGGGGGGTTTATACAGCCTGAGCTACACGGCAAGGCCTGTCCCAAACATATGAAGTCAATACATTAACTTAAAACACTCTTAGTAACACACATGTAAGGTGGCTTCTGCCAGCCTGCTCTGCGTCACACTTAGCCCCACTAGAGACAGAGACTAGACACGCTCTCCCAGCCATGACAATGAACCATGCTCACTTACGCTTTCGCTATGTGCCATCCAGCAATTAGTTTCACAGCCAAATCCAGCACCCAGAGTGTAGCACTAGGGCCCCCTTCTCCTGTAAGCAAGTGGAGGGAGACTCGCATTGGTGCAGGTTGGGGAGCTGAGTGCAGGTCAGTCAACCACAACCACGGTCTGACCCTGACTGGGGATTTAGACAACCGAGCTGGGTTCATGGCGCCTTAGGGCCTCCTTTGGAAAATGGGACTGATCAGACCACCTGTGAGGGTGTCTGGAGGGTGCCACGTGTGTGTCAGCTGCTGTCCCCAACTTTACTCAGGTAGCCACTGCCAGTAACACATGACTCGGGGTGGAACCTGGCAGCCACATATGCACATGGCTACTACTCCATGATGACAGTGGCAGGTAAGTCTGGGAGTGAGATTTCATGTGTGTGTGTGTGTGTGTGTGTGTGTGTTTGTGCATGTGTGTGCGTGTACAAGAATGATTGAGTGTGCATGTATATGTCAGTGTAGGTGTGTGTTAAATACATGGGTGTGTGAAAACATACATGAGTGATTGTGCCTGTGAGCATAAATACAGATCCAGTTAGGTGTGTAGTTGTGCATGTGTGAATATATCATGTAAATGTATATGTGAGCACATGTGTCCACATACACATATATAGGCATGTGACCATGCACACATGAGCCTGTGTGTACACTCAAGTGAACAAGTGTGTGACATGTTCACGTGTGTGAATGTGCACACATGTAGGTGTGCATGTGTGAGTGTGTTCATGTGTAGGCAGAGTATGGGGTGCCCTCTGAAAGGCAGATGAGGCAGCTCCCCCAACACCTCTGGAACCCGAAGGTGCTGTCAGGCCCAGCTCCCAGCTCCTGACTGCCGCGGAAATCATCATGTTATAATTACAAGTTAATTAAAGCAGAAGAGATCAAAGCCACTTTAGACAGATTAATGATACGGCGAGTGCCAGAATTTCTCCGTTTCATGTATCAGCCGCATTGTCGTTTTTATCCTGCATTCTCCTTCTTCTGTGGCAGCGGAGGAGCCTTTCATATCTGCTCTGCCCCCCTCCACACGCAGAATCTGAAGCGCTCGCAGCTGCGAGGAGCCGTCTGTGAGAAGAGCCCATTCAAAGGCTATCAGAAAACCCAACGAGCCTTTTAGCTTCTGACTAGAATGAAGCTGCTGCCTAGCCCTCCCCTAACCATCCCCTGCCAAAAGAGAAAAAGCTGGAAAATATCAGCCTTCAAATCAGGCCACAGTAGAGGAGGATCATGGGAAGTGGGACAGCAGCCACTGCCTTCGAGGTGACAGGCAGGGCAGGGTCCATCGTGAGTTCACCACAGGCTGAGCAGGAGCCTGGCCACTGTACAACACAGGAGGCTGTGCAGAAAAGAGAGTGGGCAGCCCTCCAGTGGCCACACACCAGAGTTTCCCAGTGTCTACAAACCTCAGGCATCAGGGCAACATGGCGAGAGACCCAGAGCCAAGAGGCGGGGCAACCCACGGCACTGGGCACAGCATAGACCCACTTCCCATCCCTCACCTAACGGCCTGAAGTTTGTCTCTCCTGCACAGAAGTCAGTTGGTGGGAGATAGATGACATTCTCCTGGACCAGTTCTTACCAGCAAGCCTCCTTCATGTCCAACATGTGGCCCCCTACATCATACATTAGGGACCCGCAGCAGGAAGCCACTAGAACACGTTCCCGTTCAGGACTAGGAGATTCTATCACCTTCATTCACAATCCACTGGGTCGTATTCAGAGTCCTGACCCACCTAGCTATAGCCCAGAGCTTGTGGAATGCTTGCTCACCAGAAAGCTACTGCAGAGAGAGGTAGTCTGGGTGGGTGGCCAACCTATTACCAGGACAGACAATCACAGAAGCACGTGGCTTGTTGGGGGGCAGATACTGATGGAGTTTTGCTCCTGTGAAATGAACTGTCCTGGCAGGCAGGATCATGGCTGGCACCAGAGCAGCTGGTCTCATGCAGCACTGGGGACAGGGGGCAGCTGGGCTCAGTCAGATGTACTCTGCCGTAGTTTTGTCTCATGGCAACTGACCATTCAAGATGTTTCCAGTGGCCAGATCAGAGGCAAGGGGAGGTGCGGGTCTGTCCCTGCAGGCAGCCAGACTGAATCTCCTCTCGTTGTGGCATCCTCAGATGGGCAAAGATGTCACCTAAGCAGCTGGCTTGAGGGATGAGTGCCAAGTTGTGTATGACTTAGGTCTTGAAAATCCCAGAATGTCACCTAACAGCACTCTGTCAGCCAAACAAGGGTCTAAGGACAGGACAGACTCAAAAAAGAAGAAAGAGCCTACCATCGGGGTGTGAGCTCATGCCCACCATCTGCCAGGACCAGACCAGGCATGGTAATCACAGAAGACTTCCTGGTGGAAGCGGCATGAAAATATAGTGACAAGGGGCATACAGTGGTCAATCTGCATGTTGATATCGGAGTCTAGTGGGACAGGGATATATGAAGAAGCCATCATGCTGTCGCTGAGAAGCTGGAGCGGGGTGTGTGTGTGTGTGTGTGTGTGTGTGTGATATAGCAAGGTCAATGGTGGCCTGCAGAGTGCATAGGAGGCAGAGTAAGAAGCCCCAGGTCTTACCCAAGGTGCTGACATATGAGACTGACCCCTAGGGCAGGGCCAGTGCCAGACTCTAAGCTGGCTCAGACTGACCACAGATCTTTCTCTCTTCTTTCTAAAGGTCTCCTGGTGCGGGTCTATGACTTCTCTTCCTCTCACTGACCAGAGTCTGCTGTCTGACCTGCTGCAGGAGGAAGACACAGCCCCCGACGAGGGACTTATATGACATCACTGGCTCATTAAACTCATGGTTCTTCCTGGTCCAGCCTTGTGAACTCCACCCACCTCTGTCTTTGGAAATTCCTACACTAGGAAATTCAAAGCTCGTAATCCAGAAAGACATTTTCCTTCCTCGTGTCAGAAAGAGAGCCTTGTACCAGCCTGCCATGTCACCAGGGCTACCTGGTCTGGGTGATTTGGGCTCTGATTTTTAAAAATATGTATGCATCCATGCTTGCACCATGTGTGTACCAATGCCTATAGAGTCCAGAAGAGGGAACCTGATCACCTCAACCTGGAGTGACAGGTGGTTGTGGGTGGCCCTATGTGGGTGTTGGCGACTAAACTCTGGTCTTTAACTGCTGAACTGCCTCTTCAGTCCCAGGAATGTCTGTTTTGTGTATCTGGGAACCAACCATCCCACCCTGATAAACTATCTGACCAGGCACTGGGCCTCTGCTCTAGACCCCAGCACACTGACCCTCCATGAGGAGGGCCTAGCCTGACTATAATCCAGTCCTGTTCAGTCCAGATGGAACTGGATATTCACAAACAGTTACATTCTGACCCCATAGCACCCCAGCTTCGGGCAGGAGTGGTAAGACAGGGCAGTGATGCCCACAGTTAGTTAGATTAATACCTAGAAGGGACTCAGTGCCATTCAACCCCACCTTGCTTTCAGGGAAGGGCAGGTTTCTCTGTGGAAGTAACCAGACCCTACTGAAGGAACCAAAGAGTTTATACAGGACTCATCCCAGGGGCTCTGAAGGAATGTCACAGCCTGAGGCTTCTCACCCCTCAGTCTCTTTCTAGGGCAGCTCTCCTGCATTTCCCGAGCTCCACCTCCCCACGTCCTTCCCTCCGCGGTCCATCATTCTCTACATCCTCTCCTCTGAGCTAAGATCAGGTTTGCCCTTTCTGACCCTGCCCTTTCTGTCCCTGGAGTAGATGACTTCCTTTGGCTTCTCCTATCTCCACTGATCTTGGAGTGGTCCCAAAACTCTGGATATAGGGGGAAAAGCAGTGAATGGGACATGTACCCCAATCTGAAGACTCCCTCCCACGGGTCTACTCTGACTTTGTTCCCTCTACCTCCCGTGTATCGTCTCCATTATACCCTATGGTGCCAGCTGGGCTCCCGGGACCCTGGCCAGGCTCACCATCTCCACGGTGGTCTCTCTGTCCCTGCGGTCTGGTCCCTCCCCTCCCCAAAGCCCCATCTTCTCAGGTTGCTACATCTTCCTGTCCTGTTATTTCCAAATCCATCTTTCTAATTCCACCCCAGCCAATTCTAGCTACAGCTTCCTTATTGTCTTCATTTCTCTTCCTCTCCCCAGACTCCGTGAAGCCCTGACTGTCCTCAGTACTCTCCCCTTCCAGGAGGCACTGGGGGAGCATTCACAGTGAAGACCCGAGAGCCCCCGAAGAAGACATCAGTGGAACTAGCCTACTGTCCCCAACTTCTGCTCCCGGATCTGCACTCTGTGTCTCTCTGAAGGAATGAGAGTGTGTCAGCCATGGTGACATGAGGCTGTCCCCTCCAAACCGAAGCACTCCTGCCTGGAGGGAAGAGGGCTCACAGGCCTTGGTGAGGAAAGGAAACACACAAAGTCTAGGAGGCCCCTGAAACGTACAAGACTCCCAAAGCCCTTCCTAATGTTAGATACGCAGTGACAGTGACTGGGGATTGGGTACAGCTGCCTGCAGGGAGCTCCAGGGAGGCAACTCTCTTGAGTCACCCATGATGAGGTGGCTCTAGAATGTCATAGCTGCCTTCGAGTGACATCCGTGAACCTATAAACAACCCAATAAACTCACCAAGCTACACTCGGGTAGATGATTTCTTTGCACATCAGTGTGCCCTATCTGGAGTGAACAGACATTTGTTCGCATATGCTGAAAACGTCACACGATAGATAGCCCTGTGGCCCACTAAAGTCAGTCAAAGAATAAAGACATGAGTCTTCTACTTCATGTTTGGAGACCTGACTCCCCTCATCAGTACCCCATTACCCCGTGTCATGAGGCTGTCACTCTCAACTCCACAGAGCATCTCTGCCCCCTCATCTCCCTATCCCATAAGTCCTTTCCTCCCCTAGAGTTATCCTTGTTTCCCTCCTCCCACCTGTTGGAAGCCCCGCCTCCAATCTGTCTGGGCCACCATCTCAGCAGTGAATCTGCAAAGCCCCCATCACCTAGTACACTCCAGTCTCAATGAAGGCCACCTCCAAGAGGCTCTGCTGTAGACCCCCTCCTCCCTGGGCTCCACCCCAGTACCTCAGGGACTGCACTATCCATCAGACTCAGACACTTCCATCTTATAACCTGAAAGACTTGCTGTCACTCACCACGAAAGTAGATGGGGTCCCATGCCAGGCTAAGAGCAACTCTGCCTCACCCTCCTCCAAATAGTCTACCTTGGAATCTACCTACCTGCCTGTCCCTGGGTCCCTAGAAGCCTGAGGGATGCACTGCTGAGAGCCTACTGTTGTCATGGTGATGTGTTCCACCTGAGCTGGGCAGGCTACATGGCTGGATTCGGATCCCAACCCTCATGGCCTGCAGGAGGACACAATGGCTCTTCCAGGGAGTCCTCCCCAATCAGTCCTTGCTTACATTTTGAATTTTAGATTTATTTATTTTATTTTTATGTGAGTTAAGTGCTTTGTCTGCATTATATGTATATGTACTACGTTGTGTGTGGTGCCCTTCGAGGCCAGAAGAGGACACTAGATCCCCTGGAACTGGAGTTATGGATGGTTGTGAGCCAACATGTGGGTGCTGGGGATCGAACATGGGTCCTCTGCATGCGCATCCAGTCCTCTTAACCACTGAGCCATCTCTCAGTCCTCGGGTATCCTTGTTAATCTCTTGCCCAAACCCAGCCTGCCAAGCGTGCGGCACACCCACGGGTTACCTCTGTTTGCTCTAAGAGCAATGACTCTATGCCTATAATCCCAGCACTTTGGGGACTAAGACAGGAGGAGCTTAAGTTGAGGGCTAGCCTGGACTACACTGGGAGACCCTGTCTCAAGTCATAGTCCTCCTGTATGCCTGCCTCCTGTGTGAAGCTGGAGGAAGGACTGTGCTGAGCAGAAAAACAAGATCTTAAGCTCAGTTAACGCCAGAGAATTCACCTCTTACTCCGAGCCCCTCTCCTCTGCTCACTGCTGCCCCTGAGAACCCTCACGTGTCCCTGTGTCCCCTCTCCCAATTCAGCTCAGACCTTCAGACCCAAATGAAATGATAAAACATGCCAGGGGCACCTGGACTGGAAGGATACAAGGCATTTACAAGGAGTGGGCTCCAGAGATGGGAAGTGTTGGCTCAAGGCCAAGTCTGTAGTGTCACACCTCCCCAGGGACAACCCTAAGCAGGTGTCACACCTCCCCTAAGCAGGTGTCACACCTCCCCTAAGCAGGTGTCACACCTCCCCAGGGATAGCCTTAAGCAGGTGTCACACCTCTCCCAAGCAGGTGTCACACCTCCCCAGGGACAGCCTTAAGCAGGTGTCACACCTCCCCTAAGCAGGTGTCACACCTCCCCAGGGACAGCCCTAAGCAGGTGTCACTCCTACCCATGGAAATCCCTGAGCTACTTTAAGGGTTTCACCTGGCTACAGAGGCTGGGAGGGACCAGCATCTGGGTGTGTCCCGGGGAGCTTTGGCTTTAGCCTGTCACCTGCCAGCTTGTTACTTAGCCTACAGAATGACAACAGCAGTGATGTTTGCTGCTGCTTCCACAGGCCGACACTGCCCAGGGCCCGGGACATGGTCATTCATTCCCTCATTCAGCTTTTTAAGCTCTTATTACCCCAATTTAAAGATGAGGAAAGTGAGGCCCAGGCTAAATCCAGTTAGCTATGTGAGTGCGGGGTAGACAGACTCCCGCTCCCATCCCTTCCACTTCTCAGGCATGCCTGCTGTCGCTGAGGGATCAGAAGCTCTGGGCTGGACCACTCTTTCAGGGTGCAAGCTGCCAGTCACGGAGCCTGGCTTATCACTCTGCCATTGTCCCCATCATTAAAGTGTCATAACTGCTCCTGAGGCCCCGCGTTTCCATTCACATGAATTCTGAAATTTTAAAGCTGATCTATGTGCAGATGTCAAGATAACTTTGCCGAGTGACGGTGACAAAGGATCCTGTTCTGCACCTGTTCTCTGTAGCTTGTCGTGAATAGCCCCAGCTGTTACCCAAGGGGCCCTTAGTCCCCCGTGCCCTGAGGCAGACTGTGATGATGATCCCTCCATGTCTTGGGACACCCACCCATGCAGCTAACATGTACCCTTCGACCTTTGCCTTACCTTCCTGAAGCACCTGGGCCCTGTAGCCATCACACCCCAGCAGCCACAGGTACCTGTTGGCCTTGGAGCCACAATTGCAGGCTTATAGGACCAAGCTCATTCAAGGTCACAGGTCAGACAATGACCAGGAGAGGCTCCCCTCCAACCCTGGCCTCAGTCAGTCTCTGTTCTAGTCACATTGCCTTCTTGTCCCTTACTGGCTCAGGTGCCATGGCCCCAATACCTGGGGATTTCCCTAAGATGTGGCTTTCTAAGGTACTGGGTCCTCACCAGCCTCCATTTCCCTGCTCAGCCCTCCAATGGATGACAGTTAAGGAGAGGGGGATGGGGGGGGAGAAAGAAGGGAGGGAGGGGGAGGGACAGGCCCCCAGGACAGGGCTGCCACTCACCCGTCTGCTCACTGGCTGCTTCCCATCTTATGCCCATTTATCTCTCTCTCTCTCTCTCTCTCTCTCTCTCTCTCTCTCTCTCTCTCTCTCTCTCTCTCCTCCCCCAGACTGGACAAAGGAGAGATCTGAGAATCTAGTCCATCAGATCATCCAAACAAAGTCATTTTTTTCCTGGCGGCTGTGGTGACTGGGACTCACGCTGCACGGTCTCTGTGTACTCTGCTCACTCAGCAAACAGTTGCTAAGCACTTAGCATCTGCCACACAGTGATTGGGCCCCTGATGCTATAGAGGCAAATGAGGTGTCCCCAAGTCTCCACTGTGATCCAAATGGACACGTGGTGTCATGGCCTGTTATCAAAATAATGAAGGACCTGACACAGAGAAGGCCCAGGTCATACAGAACACTGGTGTCTTGACCTCCAGGCCAGATGCTTCCAAAGCCTCTGCCTCCTCCCTGCCTCACTGAAGGCCCAATCTGCCAGCCTAGGCTCCTGCAGAGCACAGGGTACACGTAGGACAAAGAGGAACGGGGTGTGTTCTGCTATGGCAGATCAGACCTCAGCTCTCCTGGGCACACAATCCCTCAGCTCAGCCGTGGGATACCACAGGCGTGCTGCCTAGGCCTCTGATGGAAACATGATCACCATAAACAGTCTCAGAAGAGGAGAGAGGCACCAGAAGCCCCCCATGGCCACTACCAGGCTGAGCTCCAGGCCTGGTGGGAGCAGTACAGGGTGAGGGTCTCCAGGAGATGCCAGGGGATGCAAAAATAGGCCGGCCCCATCTCTGAAGAAGCATGAGAAACCCAGCAAGAAAAGTTCAGAAGGGTCACCTCAGACTGAGCAGGGCTGCAGGAGTTAGCAGCAAAGCCTGTGGCTTCACGTTTGTCTCACTCGGCGCTGTACCTTGCAAATGGTTTCAGGGATCCTGGTCATCACAGTGACTCACATGTTAGAGCCTAATACAAGCTCGACATTCACACTCTCCTTCTGAAGTTGGGACTCTTATTCTCTGAATTTACATTTGGGGAAACTGAGGCTTGGAACTGTTATGTGACTGCATCAGCCAGTCTTTGGTGCTGTAACAAAACACC
Source organism: Microtus ochrogaster (assembly GCF_000317375.1). Taxonomy (NCBI): domain Eukaryota; kingdom Metazoa; phylum Chordata; class Mammalia; order Rodentia; family Cricetidae; genus Microtus; species Microtus ochrogaster. The sequence goes on along the minus strand of NC_022016.1, from coordinate 44,532,258 downwards.
AGAGGAAATAGCTTAAGGGAGACAGGATTAACGTTGTCTCTTGGTTTCAGAGGGTTCTCAGTCTGTCACTTGGCTCTGCTGCTTTGGGGCCCATGCATGGTGAAAGGGAATGCCATGGGGTCAGGGGAGCTGTGAAGGAAGAAAGCTGTTCAGTTCAGAGTGGCCAGGAAGCAGAAAGAGAGACTGGAAGGGATACTGGGGGTGGCTCAGTGGGTAAAATGCTTCTTGTGCAAGTATGAGGTCCCCAGTTCAGATCCCCAGCTCCCAGACTGGCTCACTGGCCAGTCGGTGTAACCAGTTGGTGAGGTGTGGGCTCAGTAGGAGATCCTGTCTCAAGGCATAGAGAGGAGGGCAATAGCGGAAGATGTCCGAAGTTCATCTATGACCTCACACACACATGCACACACACAAAGACAACACCCTCCAAAGGCACACCCTGCCCAGGGTGTCCACACTCCCCTGCAGATACACCTGGACTGTTTTCATGGCATGGGGCTGTAGACTTTGAAATGGCCCCAGCTTGGTCGTGTCTTTGTAGGCAAACATAGAGCAGGGTAGAACAAGAAGAAGGGGACCACCTGCCTGCTTGAGACCCACTAAGACCCCTTGCTGTGTCAGCAAGAAAGGATTCCCCACTCGGTGTGTGCCGAAGGAAGTCCAGTGACATGCAGGCAGCAGAAGACCAGCAGAAAGGGATGCGCAGGAGCTGGTGGGCCAGTGAGACGGGCGCATGATATGGCTTGATTAGAGAAGAACTGGCCTTCTGGAACTACTTTGTAGGACCTGAGCACACAGCATGAAGAAGCTGGTGGCTTCACAGCCAGGTATGACTATGATCGAAGGCCTTTTGGGTCCTTCATGGGATGTGAATTAACAGCATGTCCCCTGAGCCCTGGAATTCAAAGGTGAGCCCTCCCCGTAGCTCACCTTTGGCCGGGTTCCCTGTCAGTATTGCTGGCACACACAGCCCCGCCATCATGGCCTTTCATGTTCTCTGCTGTAAAGGGTTCTCTATGGGGCCACCCAGGAAGCAGAGACAGCTAGAGTTCTGGTTTCCACAATGGGTACTCAAACCTCACAGTGAGGAGCAGGAACCACATCTAGTGAGTGGGCCACATATGTTCTCTGTGGTGGGAGTGTTTCCAGAGAGGTCGATCAAGGAGGGAAGACCCATTCTGAACATGGGCAGCATCATCCCGTGAACTGGGGTCCTAAACTGAATAAAGTGGAGGAAGTGAGCTGAGCACCAGCATCCGTCTCTTCCTGGTTCCTGACTGCGGATGCCGTGTGAGCAGCTGCCTCGTGCTCTATATCTTCTCACTGTGATGGACTGTGCACCCTTGAAGTGTGAGCCTAAGGAAATTCGCCTCCTTAAGCTGTTTCTTGGGGTGTTTTGTCACAGCAAGGAGACAGGTAACTAACACATGGGCCTCCCACTGGCTACTCACACTTGCACCGTGACTGGTCCCCATGAATGTCATTGAGCAAGGCTAGATTTTATTGACAGAGGCAGGGACCAAGTACAGCCTTAACACTCCCCCCCCCCAACTTCAAGCCTCTGAGAAGCTCAGGCACCTCCGGAAGTGACAGCATGCCTGTTGTTCCTCCTGTAGGCAGAACATCATGGGGGCTTCCCCTAGAGACCCAGATCAAAGCCCAGCAATATGGGAAGGAGGTCTCTGTGCTGGGCTACAGCTGAGGCAGTGGCTTCCCCTCTCTGGGCTCAACTCCTTCATCCCTAAAATGCAGAGGTGACTTCCCAGCCTTTCTCAAGGAATCATGTACCTAAGCCATGAAGTCCATGAGCTGATAGGATGCAGCTCCATCCTGCCGTGGTCCCATAAAAGGATGTGAATGAAAAGTGCCTGTTGCCTAGTGATGATACAGCCAGTGTAACAGCTGCACACATGTTCGTGGTGACACTGATGTGAGCATATCTACTATGCCACCAGCGCGACCACCAACCTGTGCAGCGTGGGAGTCCAGATATGACAATAAATGTCCATCACCCACCCAGGTATTCATGGTGCGAGCCTCCATCACTATTTCAGTGGGAACTTCCACTCATAAAGAATGAAGCCCCTCCAGGGACGCCCGGGTCACCTGGGAGAAAGCCTGCTCCAGCCGGGTGTGGGGAGGTTGGAGCCCTACATGCACCCACATGTAAGTGGCCACGGTTTGCCATGGGAGGAGGAGGACTGCAATTTAACAATAAGCAAATAGGAGGCACTGGGGCGGGGTCCACTCACTGACAGACAGCTAAACTCGCCTGCTGTTTAGACTCGGTGAAGAAGAGGGCCAGCAGAACCCGAGCAGGGCACTGGATACCATGGTTCACACCCAGCCCTGTTCTCTCACAACAACTGGTACAAACTGCCTGAGCCTCAGCCTCCTGCTCTGACAACTGGGCTCCCTCCTCCTCCTCCCTCCTCCTCCCTCCTCCCTCCCTGGCTGCCGGGAGATTCAGCAGAGAGGCTGTGCTTTAATGACTGGTATGTCTAAAAAGTGTTTTCTGTTTTCCTTTTCTAGTTTTAGAGTCTTCTGTGGCCCAGGCTGGCCTCTAAATCACTATATAGCTGAGGGTGACCTTGAACTTCTGATCTTGCAGTGCCAGGATTATAGGTGTGTGTACAGAACCCAGGGCATTGTGCATGTCTGACAAGCACTTTAACAACTGGGCCACATCCCCAGCTCTATGAGGTGGCTGTCCCTAGCTCTACGGAGGTGACTGTCCCCAGCTCTATGGAGGTGGCCGTCCCCAGCTCTATGAGGTGGCCATCCCCAGCTCTAGGAGGTGGCCGTCCCCAGCTCTACAGAGGTGGCCGTCCCCAGCTCTACAGAGGTGACTGTCCCCAGCTCTACGGAGGTGACTGTCCCCAGCTCTATGAGGTGGCTGTCCCCAGCTCTATGAGGTGGCTGTCCCCAGCTCTATGGGGTGGCTCTTGGATCTGTTATTTTCACAGCTCTGTGGCCTCCAACCACTGGTTTTTGGATGTATAGGGTCCAAGGAGCTGGCAGTGAGGACAGACATGGGAAGGGGGTTTCCCAGGAGCCTGGAGCAGCAGAACCGACCTCTCCGGAGGGTCTTGCTCCTGACAGCCCTGCACCAAGGCCCCAAAGAATCCCCTCCTCCCCCATCTTAGTCGCAAAGGGACATGGGTTCTGCCTGGGAACCCCTTCCAAAGTCCTGCTCTCGGACCAACCCCTGCCATTAGGCCTCAGTCTGCCCAGGGCAGCAGCCAACCCACTGAAAAGGGGCTGACACTGGCACTAAAGGCCCCGCCCTGGCCTGACTAACTAGACAAGGAAGGGCAGCGGCTTGTCCACTTTACAGACAAGCAAGTGGAGGCACCAGGCTTTAAAATGGTTCCCTGAGCGCATGACGCAGGCAGCAGAGCGAAGGCAGCTGGGCCCAGAATCTTCTCAGTTTCATGTCTGTAGGGGCTTCAGCACTCTGTGCCCCCCCTGCTCTCCCGGAAGCCTGCATTACACACAGGCAGAGGCACAGCCTTCCCACAGAGGCCCAGAGAAGGCAAGGTACCCATCTGATGCCACACAGCAAAGTGGTGGCCCAGTTGGCTAGAGGTCTCTGGTTCTAGCTGCTTTAGGGGGAAACAGATTTTCTGGGGGAACAGCTCAGTGGATAAAATGCTTTGCTGTGTAAGCATGAGGAGCTGAGTTCGGATCCCGAGCATCAACATAAAAAGCAGAATGTACCTGCAATCCCAACTCTGAGGCGATGGAGACAGGAGGATCCCGGGGCTTGCTGGCCAATCAATGGTCTCCAGGTTCAATGAGAGACCCTGACTCAAAAAACCAAGAAGGAGAGCAGTTGAGGAAAATTGAGGAAGACACATGACGTTGACCTCTGACCTCCATATTTGTACACACAGGTGTGTACCTAAATACGTGTGTGCAAACACACACGCACACACAAGCATTTACAATACACCACACAGAGAAGCATATGCACACTCTAAGAGCCCCAGGGCATGACCAGGCCAGGTATGTCACTTGACACCACTTTTTCCCATTTGAAATTAACAATTCTTAGCAGATAAGAATCCCTGTGGTGTGAACAAGAAAACAGGTTGAGATATCCGCTCCCAGAAGCCCAGCAGGCTCCTTCACTAGGCACACATGCTCTTGGGGTGCAGAGGCTGGTTCCCCATTGAAGGGAGGGCACCTGATAGGATGCCTCTGGTCTCTGCATTTCCTCCTGGCTTCTTCATGTTAATTGATGGACAGCCAGCAGAAAAGCCTGGAGCCTGGGCAGGAGGTGGAGAGGGAAGTGAGGAGGTGGAGTTGAAATACTAATTGCTCTCCAGGAGGAAGCTCCCTTTCCTTTGCCGTGGGGAAGGCTGTGTTTAATTAACTCTGCTCCTGCGTGGGGACAGCATTGATTGAAAATGAGCCACGGGGCCTCAGCAACATGGCAGAGGGGCCGACTCTGGTCCCAGCAACACCTGACCTGCCATTCCTCTTCAGGGAAGTCCTCAAGGCCAGGGGCCCCTGATGCCAGGGAGCGTGCAGGAGCCCAGACTCAGCACCAGGCCCAAGGGCACTTGCTGGCCTTTCCTGGTCTACTCCGGTCACTGGTCACTTGGGTCTCTGTACTTGTTGTCCTGTCCCTCCCTAGCATTGTAGGTGAAACTAGAGGGATGGTCAGGCTGGAAGGGATGCCAGGAGCCACAGGAGCAGGAAGTGCAACCGGGCTCAGAAGGAAGGCAGTAGGACCATGTCACCCTTGGCCAGAGTTGCTGAACCCAGGCAGGATCCTCCTAGGATAGCCTCAGCTTCCTCCTTTCTCACTCTGCTCTTCTTTCTCGGGGACCTACATGCGGCTCTCCTAGATCCTGATCAGAAACCAGCCCCTTGTTCAATCAGTCAGAGCTGGAGGGTGACCTGACTGCCCACAGGGCCCTGCACAGAGCTGACATCCTGGGGAGGAGGTGAGAACAGAGGTCAGAGGGGAGGGCACACTTAGACACACCTCATAGTCCTCACTCTGGAGACCACACCACACACACACACACACACACACACACACACTACACACATGTACATACCACACACATACACACCACATATATACATGCATATATACATACACACCACACACCATACATACACACACACCACACTACACTCACACACACCACACACATATACATACCACACACAGCACACTATACTCACACACACACCACACACATATACATACACACACCATGCAATACACATATATGCATACACACACACCACATACATACACGCCATACACACACCACACTACACTCACACACACACCACACACATATACATACCACACATACATATACCCACACCCACACACACACTATACTCACACACTGCACACACATACACATCACACGCATATACATGCATATATACACACATACACACCACACATATATATACACACACACCACACACACCACACTACACACACATCACACACCATACACACACCACACACAATACACATACACACACTATACACATACACATATGCACATACATACACACATCACATACATACATGCCATACACCACACACACGCATATATACACATACATATCACACACCATACATACACCACACACTACACATTACATATCATTCACAACACCTCATACCACATATACACATACACACATATATACACACCACACACACACACACACACACACAGTTCTCTTTAGGAATCAGTTGACCTCCCTCCGTGCTTCCTCAATCTGTGTCTCCTTCTTGTGTGTAGTGACCTGGGGCAAGTTACCCTCTCTGGGCCTCACTTCCCTTATCTGTAGCTGAGGCTGGGGTCATCACTCATCTCACCAAGTCCTGCGGTGTGCCTGAAGTGTGGGAACTGTAAGGGCTGCAGCTCACAGCCCGGGAGAAGGGGGCAGTGGCATAGCTTAGATCTGAAGCAGGCCTTTGTTCTGCCATAGCAGGAATGAGCGTCTTGCATGTCTGCTTCCCCCGCCCCCTCCCTCCCTGGAGATGCAGCTTTGAACCTGCACAGCACCTGGTCTCGGTGATTACTCAGCAGGGCCCAGGGGTGCAAGCGCTAGGCCTCTGTGCACTTTCTGTTACTATAATCAAATGCCTGAGACAGGTTAGTTTGTTTTCCAAAGGGCTGGGAAATCCAGGAGCTCACATTGCCCTTTGATCAGCCTCTGCCTCATTGCAGAAGGGCTTGGCATTACACAGGGAGATAGATGGAGCGTACCATCAGCTACATCACACACACACACCCCACATCACACAGGGAGACAGAGCACACCCGTCAGCTATGTTACCCCCGCATCACACAGTGAGACAGAGCTCACCCGTCAGCTAAGTCACCCCCCCCCCACACACACATACACACAAAGCCACTGGCCCTCCCCTCCGTCTTTAGTAGACCTTCTATGAGCCAAGGCAGAAGTCTCTAGGGCAGTGGTTCTCAGCCTCCCTAATGCTGCGACCCTTTTAATACAGTTCCTCAGGTTGTGGTGACCCCAACCTTAAAATTATTCCCGCTGCTGCTCCATAACTGTAGCTTTGCTACTGTTATGAATCATAATGCAAATGGTCTTAGGTGGCCCCTGTGAAAGGGTCATTCAACCCCAAAGGAGTCTCCACCCACAGGTTGAGAAGCGCTGTTCTAGATGAAGGTTTGGGACCAGGACCCGTGCCAGGGCTTATGGCAGGTGCCTTGTTAAAGGTGCTCAGCCCTTTCACTCCCTCCAGGAGATCGCAGGAGCACCTGGTCCCTTTGCAGAAAGAAAACAGCCCTGTGGGGGGAGGGGCCCAGGGAGGCCAGATGAAAAGAGGCAGCTGTGGGTCCAGGGCTGTGACTCCACCATGGAGCCCTCCCAGTGGGTGCTGACATCTCAGCGAGACCTCGAGATATTGGGAGTATGGATGTCAGCAGCCAGGCTGGTCTCTGTCCAGCTGGACGTGGAGACACCCAGACCAGGCAGAGGAGCCCAGCTCTCAGAGAGTAACACAGGAGCCATGTGGGCACTGAGGGCAACAGGCCCTCATCTCAGCAGCCCGTGAACAGGAGCGATAGGGCTCTGGAGAGCGCGCCAGGCATGCTGGGGGGGTGGGGTGGGGGGTGGGCTCTCTCATAATGCCAGTGTGTCAAAGAAGTCAAAACATTGACTTAGAACACGAAGCTCAGAGTTCTAATGCTGGCAGGCCTCAGCCTTACTGTGTAGCTCAGGGCATCTCTCTCTCTCTCTCTCTCTCTCTCTCTCTCTCTCTCGGTCTCCGAGTCTCTAAAGAGTAGCTGACTAGATGACAGCTTTAAAATTCTCCCCACTCAGACACCAGGACTGCTGGGTCCAGGCACCCTGCTTCATCCTCCGGTGGTGGAAAAACCACACAGACCTCTGCCTCTGTTGGGAGCAGAGGTGTGGGGGTGCTGCGTGCTCTCCATCCCTGATTGGGGCCCGGGCAGCCTCTGACCCCAGCTCTGGGGACGGGTGCACCAACTGCTTAATCAGACCTTTCCCGGCTCGGCTGATTAATAGAAGCTACTGCTTTTGAAAGAGAGAAAGAAGGAAGAAAAACGCTGTGTAAATCAGCTGTTTATTTAACTTTCTTTGGCATTTAATGACTGCGAGGCTTGGGAGAGGGGGAGAGATGGAAAATTAATTTGAGTCGTGCCAGAAAAGCCAGTCAGGGAAATAATGAACTTCCCAAGCGTCAGGGAGAATGGAGACAGGGAAGCCAGGAGCAGGGAGAGCTCGGCATCAGCATCGGGTCTCAAGCTGGGCTGGGGTGTGATGGATCTGCTGTCGCCCTCTCTGAGCCTGGGGCAAAGAAGAGGCAAAGCCAAGATGGCTGCTTCCTGTTGCAAGTCCCAGAACCTCCAAGGGAGGCCTGGGCTGGGCAGGGGAAGTACCTGCTGTACAAGCATGAGGACCAGTGTTCGAATCTCAGCACTCATGCAAAAGCTGGGCAGACACCATCATGTCCAGGTGCCTGCTGTGACAACCTGGCTCCTAAGTTCTGAGATTTTCCCCCCTCCGTGATGGTGTGAGCAGTCTATACTTACAGGCTCCATAGGGGCAGAGTCTTCCAAAACTGCCAAAAATTCAGAAACAGCAACCTCCAAGCAGGTATCCCCTCACCTCTTTGGGTTTTAGACAATTGCCCTGCCTGGATTTCTTCCTAGTGTGTCACTTAAATCCTCCCTGCTTTTTCGGTGGGGCTTCCTAGGAAGTCATCAGCTGTCCTATTAAGTCATCCTGCTGACCCCACTTAGACTTCTCACTCCTGAACATCTTCTTCCAGAAGATTGAAGATCTAGCCGGCAACAGCTGGCGAGCAGCCTCATGGAGAGGACCCAAGGCTGGTGCCTGGAAAACACCAAGGCCCCTCCTGCCTTTCTGGGTCCCCAGCCCTCCCTTCCCTTTTGGCAGGTTGATGACTGATGGACAGGAGACTGTCATCGCCTCCTCCCAGCCAGCATCAGCACCATGGTCTCCCACCCCAGCCCCAGCTCCCAGAGGATGTAGAACTCTCTTCCTGAGGAGCTGGCTCTCTGCCTGGCTCTCACTGCTCACAGGAAATCAGCTCCTTGCATGCTAAGCCAGGACACTAATGGAGAAGAATCAGCCCCCAGCCCTCAGAAACAGCTGGGAGTATTCCTCTCTGGGGCCTGCAGCTCCATGTCCTCATCTGGTCCCCAGTGGCCTGCCGCCATGCCCCCTCCGCCATGCCTCAGTTTCCCTGAGTTCTTTCCAGAAAGTGTGTAGTTATCCCAGGCAAACACCTCTTTCAATGATGAGGGATCAAGTGTGTATGGGCGGGGGGGGGCATCCTAAGGAGGCTTGTACAAGGACAAAGGGTCAGAAAGCCAAGAACCTGAGGCTGTCACATACAAGTCACCATGAGTCTGGGGACGAGGCTCAATACTTGCCTTGCAGGCACGAGGACCTTAGTGGATACCCAGAACTCAGGAAAGAGCCAAGCATAGTGGAAATAAGCTTGCAGTCTCCACATTGCAGAGGAGATAGGAGGTTCCCTGGGGCTCACAAGCCCGTCAGCCTAATCCTCAAACCCCAGACTCCAGCGACAGACACTGTCTCAAAATACACGGTGGATGGTTCCCGAGGAATGACAGCCTAGATCACCTTCCAGCCTTCACACACCACACACACACTCTCACACACACAACACACACCATACAGGCACACACACACATATACACATGTGCTCATACACACAGGTGCATGCACATACACATGTGTATGCATACACATGCATGTACACACATGCATGCACACACACATGTAATCACCAGCCCGTCAAAGGCATCATGAGCTCCCATGGGACAGACATGGGTCCTTCCCAGCACCGAAGTCCCAGGGCCTGGTACATGGAAAGCATTCCTGCTACTGTACAAAAATACCTGAGGTTGGACCTTATATAAAGAACTGAAATTAATTCTCCCATTGTTCTGGAGGCCCCAGGCAGAAGCACGGCTGGGTAGGGGTTCCCTGGTTCCCACACAGAACTTCATTCCCATGCCCCTGCATTCCTGAGCCCTCCCATAGCAGAAGGCAAGAGACTCCTGTGAACCAAACGCTCTGTGAAGCCTCTACTGTAGGGGTCTGAGCCTCGCCCCTCTCCAGGAGTCTCTGCCAAATCCCACAGGCTCTAGCCTCGCTGACCAGGAGGTAAACAGCAGGGGACACATTCAAACCCTAGCCTGGCTCATGGTCAGCTCCAGGGTTTCCTAGAGCAGGGAGCTAGGTTTATCTTGTTCTGGCTTGATTCTGTTTTCACCTCAGCCTGTAGCGAGTGCTCTCTTCCTCTAGGAGACTGAGCCTGGCTGGGAGATACGGTCACTGAGCACCGGTATGGAGGACGATTCCCAGCTTTGAGTTCCCCATGCTTTCCACTTCCTGTCTGCTGTCGTGTGAACAGAACACTGCCTTGAAAGACAGCCTGAGCGAAGGCTCTCCCTCCCTGTCATTCATTTATTCACACTTCATTAGTTCTGCAGGTACTGATTCGTTCTGAGCACCTGGTACAGGCAGCATACACACCTAGTACTGCTCTGGGTGCTGGGGGCAGAGTGGTCCTCAGAAAGGAGCCACTGTGAAGCACCTCTGTGACAGACCCTGGCCATAAGCAAGTAGACCAGGTGAGGGCTAAGTACTAGAGCAAGAAGGCAGGGAGCAAACAATGGGCTCAGGTCAGCAAGGTGGCCCAGCAGGTCAATGGGACTCATGGCCAGGTCAAGCCAGACAACCTGTGTTCAGTTCCCAGAGCCCACATGGTGGAAAGAGAAAATCAAATTGTACAGGCTGTCCTCTGGCTTCCACGTGTTGCTAAGGTACACCTACCCACACCCACACACATGTAAAATAAAGAATTGGTTTTTCAAAAAGCAAAAACCTGAGCTCACAGGGCCAGCAGGGGTAGGTGAAGCCTGCAGAGGCCCCGTGTCCAGCAAGGACCTTGGGTATTCCGTGCATGCATGGCACAACCAGCTGCCAGGCAGCATCCTGGAAGCTTTGCCACCTAGCAGTTCAGAGACAATTGCCCACTGGTGAGGTCTTCAGGGCTGATGTTGCAACAGGTGACCTGAAGACAATAAACACAGAGAATGTGACTAGAGAGGGGCAGGAAGACACTAAGCGGCATCAGGCACACGGCGTGTGAGGCTTCACTTGTGACATCTTCCTGCACAGGTGGGCTTGTGAATACAGCGGCAGCTGCTGTTCAGGGTTGCACAGGACCTGAGGCTGCAGAGCTGGGCTCCTTGGAGGAGGGGGATTCAGCGACGCTTCCTCGGTGCCAGCCTTCAGCCTTCCCTCAGAACTTGCCCACTTGGCACCGCTGGTGCTGAGCTAGAGCCCACCTCTTCCAGAAAACACTCCGACAGCTTGTGCGTGGGAGACCCAGACAAGTGAGGGACTTGGCTCCCAGAGGCAAATCAGAGCATGTCCCCACAGACACCCAACTTCAGGATTCAAATCCAGGTCCCCCATCCCCACCCCCAAGCCAATCTCCAAGGCTCCCCTCACCAGAACTTGGCTAAGGAGAATGCTCTGGTTCCCCAGCCCCAGGCAGTAACCTTCACAGGGGTTGGCTTTAGATTGAGGAAACACGAACCAGTTTCAACATCCATTAGAACTAATATTCCTTCCTGAAGGAAGGGCATCGCACCTGAGCACTGGCATTTTGAAATCGGGACCTTTGGTGGCAGATCTCCCGAGTGCTAAGGCTCCAAATGTATTGGCAGGAGATGTGCTGCTAAGATATTTTGGGCCGGGGTCCCTCCCTGCAGCTTTTACACCCATCTCAGCCCACTCCGTTTGCATTCAAACCAGCCCACACATCCGTGAGCTATGTGTAGCTTTGGTCCCAGAGACAGTGTGTTCGTGGGTGTCAGGAAGTTGGTGGCTCCTCAGAGAGCACCCTAGCCCAACCCTACTAACTTCAAATGGGGAAACTGAGGACAGTCCTTGTTCAAGATGGCATAACTGTAGTTCACAGTGTAGAGTGAGTGTCAGAACCCAGTGTGGCTGACTGCTGGATGCATGGAGACTCCCCCCCCTCCTCCCGAGCACCTAATTGCTCTGCCTGCCTCTGAAGTGGGGCAGGCTGGGATGATGCTGGTCTGCCGTCTCCCAGTGTCACGGTTTGTAAGAATACAGGCTGAACTTGGTGCATGCCTGCAGACCCAGCCACTCCAGAGGCTGTGGCAGGAGTTTTGTGCATTCAAGGCCAGCCTAAGCAAATAGTCAGACCCATCTCCAAAAGAGGTTGGAGAGGTGGGGGAGATAGCTTATTTGGTAAAGCGCTTGCATGAGGACCCAAGTTCAATCCCCAGAACCCACATTTCCTGCATCTGCAGTCCCAGCACTAAGAAAGCAGAGACAGGTGGGTTCCTGGGGTTCACTGACCAGCCAGCCTAGTAGGACCAGTGAGCCTGAGGTCAGTGAGAAATTCTGCCTAAAAAACAAGGTGGACAGTTCCTGGGGAATGACACCCAAGGGTGGCCTACACACACACACTCACGCACGGTACTCTGGAAACTATACATGAACATCTTCTTATTGCTATGGGTACCACACTGTGGAAGAAAGTGTACGCAGCACACAGTAGGTGCTTGTGCAGCACACAGTTGTGTCCAAACACCTCTATCCCTAGCTTGCTCCAACCAGACTCTCAGACCATCATCACACATTCCCAGCTACCCGAGGAGCACCATGGGTTGAGAAAGCACACACTACATGACAGAGGCACTGCTGGACACCGCTCTCCTCTGCTCACTCTGTGTGTGTGTGCTTGCCTGTGTACATACATGTTTGGAGGCCACAAGTCAACCTTGAATTCTGTTTTTCAGGAGATTCCTTCTCATGTCTTTGAGACAGGGTCTCTCATCAGTTCATAGTTCCCAAATAAGCCAGACTGTCTGATTCTGTCTCCTCAGAGTTTAGATTACAATGCGCACCACCATGCCTGGCTTTTTACACCAGCTGTTGGGCTCAAACTCTTCACGATTCTGTGGTAAGCAATTTACTTACCAGGCTCAGCCCCTTACACTTGGCCCTGTCACGTGCCCGGGGCAGGCCAGAGTGTCCTGTGGGAGGTAGCATGGATGGGTTGGACTGTTCCCCAGACTCTGTAGCCCATACCTCCTGGGGGTGTGAGTAGGGGAAGACCAGACAGTGATACAGGCCAGACAAAAATGAAGAGAGACAGATGCATCAGAGGCACAGGCTCTGAGAGCTGCCACGGCAATGTGAACAAAGTCCAGTCCTCAGGAGGGAGAGAAGGGGGAGAAGGGGGAGCAGAGAGGACAGGTGTGCTCTGCTGCCAGGGATCCCGCTCACTCTGACAGAACCAGAGATAAAATGGGAGCCTCCAGCTAGACAACTTCACCCCAGGAGTGGACACAGGACATAGGGTGCCATCTGCTGGCCCCTGGAATCCATGCTTTCCATACCCAGAAGACCACCAGGGACCCACAGCCTAAAAGGATTAGCAAGGGTTGGAAGGACAAATGTGGTGGTTTTGTGGGTGAGAAAGAGTGTTCTGGTGCAGGGAGCTGGATGTCACTGTCACTCCCCAACCTCGGGTACACGTAGTGGGTGAGCGGGCCCAGCTCCTCTTTCCAGCTCCCTTCAAGCAAACAAAACATGGCAAGCCAAGCCTGGAGATAATGAACACTTTGAGCGCAGTCCTTAGACCTCCAGTTTCTGGGGTGATGGGCAATTTGAATGGGGGGGGGTACACCATTGCTCCTGTGTTGTTGGATAGCGGGAACTGTCCCTGGTGCTGACCTTTTTTTTTTTTTAACAAAACAAAATATAGTAAAATAAAACAAAAGCCATCACACAGAGGCTGGACCAGGCAACTAAGAAATGCCTCCATCAGATTAGCCTGTAGAAAAGGCTGTGGGAGCATTTTCATGATTCATGATTGATGGGGGAGGGCCCAGCCCACTGTGAGTGGTGCCACCTGGGCTTCTGGTCCTGGGTGCTATGAGAAAGCAGGCAGAACAAGCTATGGGGCTCAAGCTAGTAAGCAACACTCCTTCGTGGCCTTTGCTTCAGTTTCTGCTCCCAGGTTCTTGCTCTGGCTTCCCTTCATGATAAGCTAAAATAAACCCCAAGGTGGGATGCCCCTCTGTATGCTGTGAATATGTTTTATTACCACTTGTTAATAAAGAAACTGCTTTGCTCTATGGCAGGGCAGAATATAGCAAGACAGGAAATCTGAACAGAGATATATAGAGAGAATAGGTGGAGTCAAAGAGACAGCTTCTTGCTGCCAAAGGAGAAAGACACCAGAACCTTACCAGTAAACCACAGCTTCATGGTAAAATATGAAGTAATAGAAATGGATTAATTTAAGATGTAAGAGTTAGTTAATAAGAAGCCTGAGCTAATAGGCTAAG
>NC_022016.1:44503418-44518221 GCF_000317375.1 Microtus ochrogaster | reverse complement strand
ATATATATATATATATATATATATATATATATATATGTATGTATATATGTATGACCTAGTGCAGACCCATGTCAGTCATGTGCTTGCTGCTTCAGTCTCTGTGAGCACATATGCATCTGGCTCAGCTAGTTCAGAGGGCCTTGTTCTCCTGGTATCCTCCATTCCCACCTGGCTCTTGCACTCTTTCTGCCTCCCGTGGGGTTCTCTGAGCTTGAAAGGGAGGGATTTGATAGAAACATTCCATTTAGAGCTGCATGTTCCAAGAGGTGCATATGTGTGTGCATATGAGTGTATGTGTGTGCATGTGCGTGCGTGCGTGCGTGCGTGTGTGTGTGTGTGTGTGTGTGTGTGTAGTGTAGTGTAGTGGATGCCTCCTGGCTCCCTGCATCTGTTCCCAGCTGCTGCAGGGGGAAGCTTCTCTGATGATGGTTGTTTAAGGCACTGATCTATGAATATAGCAGAATAACATCAGGAGTCAATTTGTTGATGTTGTTTTTCTCATACCGGCAGTGTTTGGTTTTGCCCAGGTCTCTGGGCTACCTAGTCTTCAGTTCTTGGTCATCCAGTTGGTTTCAGGTATGGGTTCCATCTTGCGCAGTGGGCCTTAAGTCAAAATCAGAGCTTCGTTGGTTACTCCCACAGTTCTGTGCCGCTACTGCGCTAGCATATATTGCAAGCCGGATATATCGTGGGTCAAAGGTTTTGTGACTGGGTTGGTGTTTACATTGTTGTACCCCTTCATGATAAAAGTCCTGGAGAGATTTGCGATACAAGGGATGTATCTCAACATAATTAAGGCAGTTTACAGAAGCCTATAGCCAACATCAAATTAAATAGAGAGAAATTCCACCAAGATCAGGAACAAAACAAGGCTGTACATGTTTTCTATACGTCTTCAATACAGTACTTAGCTAAAGCAATAAGGCAACTGAAGGAGATTAAGGGGAAACAAATTGGAAATGAAGACGCCAAAGTATCTTTATTTACAGATGATATGATAGTATATATAAGTGACCCTAAAAATTTCACCAGGGAACTCCTGCAGCTGATCGACACTTACAGCAAAGTAGCTGGATACAAAATTAACTCACAAAAATCAGTAGCCCTCCAATATACAAATAACAAGTGGACCTATAAGAAAACCAAGGGAAACGGCACCTTTCACAACAGATCCAAGTAGTATAAAATATCTTGGGGCATTGACCCTCTTTAGCTGCCCTGTATGTCCTCTTTAGTCACACAGCATCACCTACTTTGGTGGCAGTGTGTGGCAGTATGCAGAGGTACCTCGAATTTCAGGACAGTTTCTCCTGGCATTGCCTCTTCTCTGAATCAATTCCAATTAAGCAGAGAACAAACAATGGTTAACAAAACCTGCTGAACATCATTCCTATCCGGGCTACTTATTTGTCAACTTGACACAAGTTAGAGTCATCTGGGAAGAGGAACCTCAACTTAGAAATGCCTCCATCAGATTAGCCTGTAGGAAAGGCTGTGGGAGCATTTTCATGATTCATGATTGATGGGGGAGGGCCCAGCCCACTGTGAGTGGTGCCACCTGGGCTTCTGGTCCTGGGTGCTATGAGAAAGCAGGCAGAACAAGCTATGGGGCTCAAGCTAGTAAGCAACACTCCTTCGTGGCCTTTGCTTCAGTTTCTGCTCCCAGGTTCTTGCTCTGGCTTCCCTTCATGATAAGCTAAAATAAACCCCAAGGTGGGATGCCCCTCTGTGTGCTGTGAATATGTTTTATTACCACTTGTTAATAAAGAAACTGCTTTGCTCTATGGCAGGGCAGAATATAGCAAGGCAGGAAATCTGAACAGAGATATATAGAGAGAATAGGTGGAGTCAAAGAGACAGCTTCTTGCTGCCAAAGGAGAAAGACACCAGAACCTTACCAGTAAACCACAGCTTCATGGTAAAATATGAAGTAATAGAAATGGATTAATTTAAGATGTAAGAGTTAGTTAATAAGAAGCCTGAGCTAATAGGCTAAGTAGTGTCGTAATTAATGCAGTTTCTGTGTGGTTCTTCAGGTCTGGGGACAGGAAAGGTACAATCTCCATCTACACACACACACACACACACACACACACACAACCTTCCCTCCCCAAGTTGCTTTTGGTCATGGTGTTTGTCACAGCAACAGAAACAAGCAAAGGTAAGCACCAATGCCAACACTTGTGCAGGTACCGTGTGTGTGTGTCTGGCATTGTTCTCAGGATTGGCTGGGGATTAAAGCAGCAGGTGCTGCGATGTAGAGCCCACTGATCACTCCTCTTTCTGTAACTCGGGAAGCTGAGGCACAGAGAAATTCATCTGCTCAAGTCATGCAACTGGGTATGGGGGGGGGGAGCCCCGGCATCCTCTTGGGCACTCAGAATCTAGCACCCACCACAGGTTTCTGTCCCCTTACAGACACATAATGAAACGGAGGGGGCAAAGGTCACTGATGCGGCATTCCCAGGAGCTGGCTGGAAAAGAGAGAGATTTGCATCTTCCCTCTATCGAAGGGCATGCCAGGGTCAGAGTGGACCCCAGCAAGAACAGGGAAGGTTCTCAGGCATCTGGTGGCCAGGCTGGATCTGAAGGAAAATGGTGAGGACACAGGATAAAAACTACAGGAGCGGGAAATGGTGCCCAGAGCATCAGGGTCAGGAGGAAGCAGAGCTGGGGCCCGAGTACCTGAGACAAGACTGAGCCAGCAGAGATGGCTCTGGAGTCTCTGTCCCAGGTCTCTCGATAGACCACCCAGAGTCCTCCAAAAGCACACATTCTACCCCAGCTGTTAGGAAGCTCACCTACCCACAGATCTGAACTTCCAGCCTCCTTCAGTGATGCCCTTCACTGCAGGAAGCCATCATATCCAAATCTTGCTGTTTTCCAGCAAAGACCTTGTGGCCAGCCACAGGTATGAGACCCCAGCCCTCACCCTGACTCAGGCAGACTCTGAAGGGCCACACCAGCTCCACAGGTCAGGAGTGGCTGGCCAAGGCCAGGGTGAGACTGTGTCCCAGTTCAGATTCTCAGCATGTGGTCCTACTTCCTTCCTTTCCCTCCCATGGGTGTCACACTAAGGATTCCCCCGTCTAACAGCCTGTACTGTGTGCTCAGTGTAGACTCCTCCCCTGCACTGGGCTTCAAAAAGTAGTGCCCCCACATGGGATTCTCTGACCTGTTGAACTGGTACAGTCTCAGAAGCAAGGTCTCTAGCATCTCCACCCCGACCCCTCTTTGTTCAAACATGGACTTTTGAAACAGGCTCTCACATTTAGGCCAGGGTGACCCTGAACTTAGCACCATCCTCCTGCATCATTCAAGCACCGAGATCACAGGTGCAGCACCCTGCCTGGCTCCCACCATTCTCTTGGTCTTTTCTTCCCACACAAATGGAAGGACTCTATTTCCTCACCTGCCTCAAATCTGGAGCCTAGAAGCCAACCCTCCCCTCTTCAGATCTCATTATCCGTTCCCAGGAGAAGGCTGAGGAACGCAGTCACACCTTGAGGAGACTTTTGTCACAAGATAATGTCTGTCTCAACCTGCTTCAGGATCCCGAGAAAACCATTCACAAGTTAATTCCTGCCTCCTGCATCCATTCTTTCCCATAATAGTAATTTAGAATCTATCAGAATGGCAGGCATTCCTCCACCGGCTCTTCCCCGTGAAGAGGGTATCATCAGCCTCAGAGCACCCTGGGCTGGTGGAAAGTCACGTGCCTGCATTCTCTGGGTGAGCATCACCGTGCTTGGATTTTGTTTCGTCTAGTTGCCTGGGCTCATCCTTGCCAACCCTCAAAGGGTGAAGGCCAGGTTCACTCCTTCACGTCTATCCAGAGGCCCCAGGGATCTTAAAAGATGAGCCGCCCACCGGGTCAGAGGGGAACTGGATTCAAATCCTAGCTGCAGAATCAGTTTGTTCTATCATGCAGGGCTAAGGGCACAGAGAAGCCAAGACAATGGTGATCTGGGAGAAAAGGACCAGCCAGCTGGCAGGAGGGTGAAGGAAGGGCTCAGGCGGTGGAAAAAATGACTAGCCCCACTGTGAGAGCCTGGCAGGGAAGAAGGGGGTTAGGGCAATGCATTTGTTATCATAGCGCCTAAGTTCCTGAGAGATTGCAGCCTTCTCTCTGCGCCCACGGCCTGGCCTCACTGCTAACAAATGGAGAAGAAATGAGACCGTTTAGCCAGTAATTAAGCTCTAATGGCTCACTCAAGGTCTCCACCAGGCAGGAATCAGCCAAGAAAGGACCGAAGGCTCAAGGAGGAAGAGGGTGAAGGGAAGTCATTGATCAAGTTATCACAGAGAGGGAGAGTCATTAACCCCAGCTGGCCTGTGGGCTAGCCATGGGCACAGACAGGTTGACACCATCTCAGCTCAGCCACCTCCCGTCTGACTCAGCACTGGCCCCGGGCCATTCAGCACTCAGCAGCCAGAACAGCGGGAACTCAGAGCAGGGACTTAAGCCACCTCAGCCCCCACCTACCTTCAAGTCAATCCCTATGACTGGGGACATACTCCAAAGGCCACCAAGGTGTCCTGGCCAGGTCAACCCCCACAAATAGACAGATGTAGGGCATTCATAGTTAAGGTATCATGATTTGAATGTGAAATGTGCCACCTTGGTCCCCATCTGGGGACTCAGCTAGGGGGACCCTTAAGAATCAAGCCCTGCCTGGCGGGACTAGAACTCTAGGGTTGGGACATGAAGGTACATCACCCTAGCAACAGTACAGTCCTGTTTCTGGATTCATCTACAGTGTGGGGCACTCTGTCACGCATTCCCGCTGGTAGGAGGTGTTCTGCCTTCCCCACCACGGTGAACTGAAATCCCCCAAAACCATGAGCCAAAATCATTCCTCGCTTCCTTAAGCTGCTTCTCTTGGGTATTTTGTCAAGGACCAAAGTCACTGCTGCAGTCAACACTGACGACAGGAGCATCTGTCACTCGCTAAGTGCTTCCTGGGTGCTGCGCCTCTGCTGGGCTGTGCCAGGGCCTTTGAAGACAGGCTGTGTCGCTATTCCAGGTGGCTTTGAAGAAATGGTCACTGGCATGGCTCACAGAGTTGAGGGTAAGTGACTAGCCCAAGTCACTCAGCTCTTAAAAGCCAATTATTGGATCTGCTCTAGTACCCAACTGCAAATCTCATGGTGCTGAGTGAGTGAGCAAGCTGCCACTCAGCACCTGTCCATTGTGAGCCTTTTGGGGCCTCTCTGTCCCCTCCCTTGTGACAGGCCTTTCTGAGACGTAGTGTCACTTGAATCCACAGCACCAGTGTAGCTGCCAATGTCATTTCTCCACCAAGTTGGGAAAAAAAAAACCACAGTGTGGGGCAATTCCAGAATTACAGGCAGTCCCCTTGACAGCTGCTGCCCTCTGGTTATGTGGCTCTGAGAAGTCATTATCCTATTCTGGCCATTGCTTATCCAATTCTCAAACAAGAGGCAGGCTGTGGCAAAGTCCTCTACCAGCTTGGGCACCTTCCATTCAAGAAGACAACTGGCTCTGGCAGGAGGGGAATCCTGACGTGATTTCACAGGGTACCCAAAGCAGAGTGCGGTCACATTAAAGTTTGGAATAAGGGAGACAGCCATGGGAGGAGGAGGAAGGAAGAGAAGAAGGAAGCAGAGACTAAGCTCCAGGAAGGGAGGCAGGAGTTCTTCTTACAGCAAGCTTTGTTTTTCTCTGTTCTGATCCTCCCTTGGCCCAGCACTCAGCCTTGAACTTCATACTTCATACCCACGGATGACTATCGGTTGAATCAGAATAACGGGTCATCAGCCTTCCATGTCAGGAGTGCTTCTCAGGCCTGTCAGGCAGGAGGCCTCTCAGCCTCAAGCGATAAAGTCATTGCCTTAAACACAACCCCAAGTCAGCATACCCCATCATTCAATGTCACCTCATTGGTACGTTTGCCTGCTACACAAATAATCACATTAGAACTGGCAGAGAAACAAAACAGTCTGTATTCCTATGAAGGAAAGAGCAGGGGAACCTGGAGGACAGGCATCCAGATTTCAGCTGAAGGATGAGAAAGCCCAACAGTGAGGATGAGGTGTGGCCTAAGGTACTGCCTTTGCAGGGGATGTCAGGAGCAAGACACTGCTGACAAGGGACAGGCATGAGGGGCTTGACCTTTCTCAGGCTCCCAGTGACCACAAATATAGCAAAATGGGTCCTGCCTCTTCCCTTTTCTGGCCTCAGTTTCCCTGTGGGAGGCAGTCAGCCCTCATGGGCTCTGACATTGGCCACAAGAAAATACAGTCTCAATTCTGATGCCCAATGGTCTACACAATCTTGCTGGACTTCTCTGAGATTCCGCTTCTTTTTGGAAAAATGAAAAGGGGGTTTTGGCTTGCATTGTTTTGGATTTTTTTTTAACAGTATTGTCCTCTGGAGCTGCCGTGAAGATTAAAGGCATGGAGAGGACTTTTCTCGAAGTCTGTCATGCGATAAATACCAAAGGAATACACACATGCGTGCGCACACACACATTCACACATGCACATACACACATTATGAAGTAGACCATTTGCAACGTGTAATGTAACACCACACACACCCAACTTAGATATATTTGCCTCAAATTCAGCCGCACACGCTTGCAAGCAGATA
Organism: Microtus ochrogaster; assembly: GCF_000317375.1. Lineage (NCBI taxonomy): Eukaryota > Metazoa > Chordata > Mammalia > Rodentia > Cricetidae > Microtus > Microtus ochrogaster. The sequence goes on along the minus strand of NC_022016.1, from coordinate 44,511,605 downwards.
AACAGCCACGAGTATCAGTCATGGTATAAAAACTATGTCATTAAGTCATAAATGTTGACACTTACAGATGACAGGTACGCTGTAACTATTTATAAGTAACTGTTAGTGCTTTATCATTAAAAAAACAAACAAACAAAAATCTTCCCGAATGAGGTGGAGGCATCCATGCAGGCTGTCTCCGCAGTTATTCAGCAGATAAAGTAGTTGTGGGAATGGCTTTCATTTCCGGGTGTTGCCTTAATTAATCAAAAGAATGTGGAGCAGTGAAGACGGCTGGGGCGCAAGGAGTGCTTGCCATGCAAGTCTGAGGACCCAAGCTTATCCTTAGCACCTAAATAAAAGCCAGGCACAGTGCTGTGTGCTTGGAACCCCAGCCCTGGGAAGGCTGAGACAGGAGAAACACTGGGACTTGCTGACCAGCCAATCAGTGAGCTCTACATTCAGTGAGCAACCCTGCCTCCAAAAGTAAGGTGGATAGTGATTAAGGAAGACATCCAATGCTAACCTCTGAATCTCTACAAGGAGGCATATACACATACACACACACGAGCATGCATGCACACACACACACACACACATGCACACGCACACACTCACGCACACACCGAGGCTTAGCACATTGGAGGTTTCCCTGGCCCTAGAAGCATGAAAACGTGCCTGGAAGAAGCGTGCGGGAACAAAAGGAGAGCAAGGCTGTTGAGAAGAGATTACAGAACCCGTAGGTAAAGCAAACCCTCCCCTAGGAGTGGCAGCGTCTTTTGTGGAGCATGGCCGTGTGATTCCAATCTGATTCCAGGTGGAGAGAGAAATGAGAGAGGTGTCATAAATGGCGCCGAGTCACACAGGGTCAGCGCTAATCCCTCTGCAGTTCTATTTCGGTCTCTCTGATGACATCGAGGAGGGACCTCCCCAGTGCTGCACTCTGTCTACTTGTTTTCATTATTTTCCTTTTGTAAGCAGCAGCCCTGCGCTCACAGCCTGCCCAAGCTTCAGGGTCTCGCCAGGACTTAATTAACACGGTTCCTCGGGGGATTTATTCCTGGGGATGGCAGCTCAGCCTGGATTTCTATTCACAGCCATGAGAGGGAGTGCTCTTAGTCACTAAGTGTATTAATGTGCTCAGAAATAGAGTGGATGAAAAGAAAACAACAGTACACGCAGCGTTCAGACGTGCCAAAAGTCAAGGAGGTAGCTTGAAGTGACAGCTAAGTGTCATGGTTTAGGTGAGGTCTGGTCCCACAAAGGCTCCTGTCAGGGAGGTTTGGTTCCAGCATGAAAGTTTTTAAGGGTACGGTGCCTTTTAAGGTGAGGTCTAGGGACACTGGGAGAGATGGCTCGGTGGTTAAGGGCTTGCCATAAATGTGTCAAGACCTAAGTTCAGATCCCCAGAACCCTCATAAATGCGGGCTATTCATGGCAGTCTGGCTGAAATTCCAGTCTTGCAAGGCAAACAGGGAGTCCCCAGAGAAAGCTGACCATCAAGATTAGCCAATGTGGAAAGCTCTGGGTTTGACCGAGAGACAAGACGGAAGAGCAATGAAGACCGTTCCTGGCTTGTATGTGCATGCATGCACACTCACTTGCACACACACACACACAAACACACACACACACACACACACACACACATCTTATCCTGGGACATCAGAAGGACCAACTTTAGACAAAATCTGCTTATGACTTCTGTCCCATGCTGGGCCTGGACCCACCCTTAATTTCCCATCTACCCCAGGAGGTCACGCTAGCCGACCAGTTTCAGAGTCCTCTGGCAAGCAGCCTCTAGTAACTCCTAGCCAATAGGAGGCCCCACCAGAAGCAGAAGAGCCAAGGATGAGAGGGTCAAAAGTCTTTCCTCACTGGCATGTCTTTGACAGTGGTGGCTGCCTGTGCTCCACACAGCAGCCAAGTAGCATCAGGGATGCTGTGGTCCAGCTTACCCCACCTTGCTCAACATCTTGGACTCCAAATACTACCTCTTTCCACTCTCTACAGTGTGGGGTTACTACAGCTTCCCTCCAGCATCAGATTGCTTCTCAATTCCATAGCCCATGCGTTCCGAGTCCTTGGTGAAGTCCACAGCACACTCCCTTCTCTCCCCACCACACACCTGCATTTTAAATCCAGCTGTCCTGAAGGAGGGGGCAGAGGAAGGACAGAGGTCCCGGGACACTCACCCGAACACCAAACTCTGTGGATGTTCACACTGATAAGAAAGGTGTCTTTATAAACCCTCATCTGGCGCACGCCTTTAATCCCAGCACTCGGGAGGCAGAGGCAGGCGGATCTCTGTGAGTTCGAGACCAGCCTGGTCTACAATAGCTAGTTCCAGGACAGGCTCCAAAACCACAGAGAAACCCTGTCTCGAAAAAATAAATAAATAAATAAACCCTCATCTCCCAGGACAATTTAGATCATCTCAAGGTGATTTATAATTCCTACTCAGCATAGACAGTCACCGAGAGTGTATTTATTATCTAGGAAGTGGTCTGTACATGTTCAACACCGATGTGGTATTGTTTGCACTTAACATTGCACCCATATGGGTTGCAGCTGTTGGGAGCAACCCTCAGATACAAAGGGTAGACTGGCCTCATGTAGGAAGGTTGTGCCCCAAGAAAGAGGCAACGTCCCAAATGTTTACAATAGCCAGAAGCACCTCCTGTAGCTCTCTGGAGAGCCCCCTTCCTCGCATTATATACTGAGTTACAGAAGAGTGGATTTGTGGGCTAGCTTTGATCGTCAACTTGACACAACCTAGAGTCACCTGGGAAGACAGTCTCAATGAGAGATTGTTTACATGGGGTTGACCTGTGAGTGTGTCTATGGGAAATAATCTTAAGAGAATTGATGTGGGAAGATCAATGGGTGGCACCATTCCCTAAGCAGTGAGTTCTAAACTGTGTAGTAGTTGGGGAATGAGGCTGAGGGAGCACGCATGCATTCATTTCTCTCTTCTCTTGACTATGGGTGTGATGTGGAATATGAGTAGCTGTTTGAAGTTCTTGCCTTGACTTCCCTACTATGAAGGATTATAATCTGAAACTGAGAGATGAAATAAACCCCTTTGCTTTCTGGTTACTTTTTGCCAGGGTGCTTTATCACAGCCACAGAAATGGAACTAGGACAGGGGTCATCACAACAAACCAGATCATTGAAAATCAGCAAGGGAGGATTTGGGGACTTGTAGTTCAGATGGGCCTTTTGGGTATCCCCCAGTGGCAACACCATCCTTTGCTCTTAAGCAAGCCCAGAGCCAGATCTGAGCAGGAGGAGCATTGGCTGGCTGGGCAGGAAGGACCAAGAGACCCTCAACTCTTGCTGGTCATGTGGCCATGCTCTGGTCAATCAGAGTGCTCTACTTTCCTGCCTCTGAATATTAAGTAAGTGGTCCCTTAAGAGCATCCTGGAAAGGAAAGAGCATTTGTAGGGACAGAGACAGCTCAGGCCATGCACTGGACTAGGCTGTTACATGAGTGCCATGTTTGAGTCCCCACCAGGGGGCTTCAAGACACAAGGCTGCTGAGGTAAGTGGCAGGTGACTTAGGCTTCAAACCCATTTTAGAATGCATCACAGGAGTTTGACAGAGGAGCTGTGGAGCAAGTCTTCCTTAAGCCCCAGGGAGCCCCAGCTAGGAACAAATGCACTGGAACTGGCCATCTGTCACCACGGCAACAGTCACTGTCACCCACATAGCTTTATTCCATCGTCACAGTGACCAACTGAGGCAGGCAGAGCAGGGCATCTCCCCTTCAAGCTGTGCCTGGGAACCCCGGTGACCAGAGAGGTGAGGTGATTTGCCCAAGGCTGCATAGTTCCTCCGTGGCAAAAGTGAGATTTGAACTTGTAAACTCTCTATGCCACAGAATCTCAGAGCTGCCAATGTCTGAGGGCCCTGCCTCCTGCTCACTATCTCTTCAGCTCTTTCTGGCTGTCCTTCAAGTCCAAGTGCAGAATCTCACTTTGAGTCTCTCTTCCCTCACAAGAGCACAGTCTCTGCCATGAACTACAGGGGCAATTTTTGCCTGTCCCACAAACTCAGCCATTAATCGCTGCAGCCCATGACAACTTCTCTGTAGCTGCCTGTGACGTTTGTTCAAACTCAGTGCTCCTTTCAAACATGGCCATCCCCCGGCAGACGTGGCTTGCTTATCGGCAGGGTGGGGTCTCCCTCTCTTGACAGTCCCACACAGCCAAGGTGACTCACTAGGGGTGCAGGGTCGCTTTCCCACTCTATGGTCTGGACAGTCCCTCGACCTCTTGACGACTGTGTCCTCATCTGAGACACTGTCGTACCTCTCTCGGGTGTGTGAGGGTTTCTGTGCTCACCACACACATGTGACCTGTGCCCATCACCCTAGATGCACTGATTGCCCCAGGAGTGGGGTTTATGTGAGAGGATGTAGGGATAGCCCAACCCCCTTAGGGGGCGTGTTCGCCTCGGGCTAATGTTTACATATAAATCTGGCGAGCCTGAGCCCGCAGCCCCTTCTGCTTTCCTGTTCACCGCAGGAACCTCTGGTTTTGTAAGTCTATTTCCCCATTAAAGCTGTATATATTTTTACAATCTGTCTGCATTCATTTTACGCCGATAAGAGGAAATCCAGAGACCCTCTGGCTACACAGATTTCAGGTAGGAGACAGTCACTGTCCACTGTGGTGAGCAGAAATCTGGGGGCAGTCCCATGGGAAAGGCCTAGCTTAAAGTGATAAGGTGGGGTCACTCAGACCAAAGGGTCACTGGGGCAGGCCTTGAGTTTTGAGAGCCCACCCCCACATCCTATCCATTGTTTCCTGACCAGAGGTGTGATATAACTGACTGCCTCCTGCCCCTGCCACCGCGCCTTTCCGCCATGATGGACCACACCTTCAGCTGTGAGCCTTACAATGCTTTCTGTCTGGCATTTTGTCATAGCAACGAATATAGAAACTGATACAGGGTTTTCTTCACCTGCAAAGACAAAGAGCTTCGTGGATGCAGAGACACTTCTCAAAGCACCTGTCATCACGCCAGGCAAAAGAGAGATACTCAGCAATGGTTGCAGGTGACGCCACTGGAAGAAAACCTCAGGACATTGGGCCTGGTGGCTACACGTGCCTGAGTTCAAATGTTCCTTCTAGACCTTTGAGTTCTGCATCTCTGAGGAGGTAAGCGAGCCTCTCGGAGCCTCTCCTTCCTCCTCTGTGGAATGGGTTCAGCTGTACCAGCTTTCAGGTTTGGGGGCCTGGCCACAAGCATACTTGCATTGCCTGGGGTCACTCCCAGGCAGGATTCTGCTCACAACACAGTGGCCCCTACATCCAGCCCCTTCCTATCCAAGGGGAAAGCTGACTCCCTGATCCTGCTCACAACACAGTGGCCCCTACATCCAGCCCCTTCCTATCCAAGGGGAAAGCTGACTCCCTGATCCTGTTCACAACACAGTGGCCCCTACATCCAGCCCCTTCCTATCCAAGGGGAAAGCTGACTCCCTGGTGAGAACCTGCTGACCTGGAATCAGGCCAGGTCTCGGGGTTCTGGTTTATGGCTCTGATCACCCCTGAGTCCAACCCTCCAGGGCAGTCTCCTCATAGATCAGCTAGCTATGGGGGGAGGGGCATTTAAAACCTGTCCTGTTGCACCTTCTCCCGACATCAATCTCTCTGTGATCTCAGACAAGCATTTTACCTCTCTGGGCCTCACCGTCTCATCTGTCACATGGGGCCAATCGTGATCACAGGTAGAACACAGGGTGTCATTAGGTCTCTGGTGATGGGGAGGTGGGAGCAGATGCTGTAATCACAGACCTGAGACCCCTCTCGGGAGCTCCATCTGGTGTTCCCAGCACACTGGGCCAGTTTCCAGGAAGTGAGGCCCCAGGGCTGGGGGTTTTTCTGCCATTCTTCCAAAGAATAGGAATATTGCTCTAGCAAGACAACGCTGGGAAGGAAGGGGGCTGGGGACTGTCCCCAGTGCTGTGCCGTGTGGAGGGACCCAACCGGCTGGGGTCAGTGCCAAGCAACTGTCCCTCTCCACTCCTCTCTTCCTCCCCCCTCCCTTTTTTCCTCTCTCCTACCTCTCTTCCTCTCCATCAGTGCTCAACATCGCTCAGTTTCCTTCTGCAGGGAGGATGGGGAGGAGAGGAGCCAAACAGAATGAGCCTCTGCCTGGGAGGGGTTCTGAAGAATGGCCTCCCCTCCTCCGTACCCAGGGCCTGACCCTCTGCAGTTCCACCAAGGGACACAGGTGGCTGAGCTGCCCAGCATGGACACCACCTGCCACCCTCTTCTTTATCCGCAGAGGCCGCTCAGCCAGGGGTCACTTGCCCAGAGACTCAGTCTCACTGGGACTCAGTGTGGCAGATGCCTCCTGTGTCACAGTTCAGCCCCACCTCCTTCTATTGCCACCATGGACACTGTGGCTTGGCCTCAGTCCGATCACCAAATCTGCTTTGTCTTAGAGTCCTTCCCATGCCCTTGGTGATGTGGGATGCCCCCAGAGATACTCTACACACATGCACACGCGTGCACACACACACACACACAACCGCAGGTGCAGGGAGCAATGACTGAGGAGGTCTTTGGACAGAGGCAGATGGAAGCCAGTGGGGAGCCACTTCCCATCTCCCTGGCAATCTGGAGTGTCATGTTCCTTGCTTCTCATAAGTCCTACGGGATCTAGGGACCAATCACCCACAGCAGGGACCCTTCCACAACAAAACTCATTACCTTCCCAAACCACAGTGGCTTAAAAAAAAAAAATAAAACAAAATAAGAAGCACCCAGCCTTCTATCTTCTGGGTCCTTGCCTGATGGCTGCAGGCCAGGGGCTGGCTGGGGCTGTGGGTAACTGAAGGCTAGACCTCATCCCAAGTCAGCGCCCTTGCAGGTTGGGAGCAGCACAGGCAGGCTCTCGGCAGGAGGCCTCGGATCCTCTCTGCTCTTGTGTCTTGCCCTCACTCCTCCTCACACTGGCAGAGCCCCTAAGGAGGGCCTTACAATCGCATCACAGGCCATGGGAGCCGGAGGGAAGAGCCTTCAACCTCAACTGACCATTGACGCACAGCCGCCATCACTCCCTGTCTGGTGGTACCCTGTGCAGGCATCACCAGTAGATCTCAGTTCATACACTTCAGAGTTGACACCGTTTTCACTGTGGCACTCCAAGTAGCCACGGCATCCATCAGAGCTGGGCCCTGGGATGAAGTCTGTCTGTTGCTTATTGATTCTATCTTTTCCATTGCTGGGGATGGAACCCAGGAACATGAGCATGCTGGGCAATAAATCTGCCTTGGAGCCATGTCCTCAACCACTGTTCTTCAATTGGGCGACTATTTGGAGCGGTGTCGGGTCACGCTGTCACCTGGTCTAACTCACTACCTTGTCGCCAGCTGGAAACCTCTAGAACTCAGCCTTCGGGTTGCTAAGATGCCCTCTACATTCTCTTTTTACTTTTGAGACAGGGTCTCAGGTAGCTGAGTGTGATCTTGAACTGCTGATGCTCCTGCCTCCACCTCCCAGGTGCTCCGATTATAGGTGTGTGCCACCATGCCCGGCTTGCTAAGAACCCTCTATAATAAAGCTGTCTGGTTCTGACTCTCCTTCCTCTTTCTCCATGTCCAACTTCCTCTTTAGTCCAGGCAGACCAGCCAGCAACAGTGACTGACCCAGCAATGATAGTTACGGGTTGCTTAAACTAAATATTTCCCACGCTGCGTGGTCAACTGCTCTTGACGCCCACTCTATAGGGGTGATTAGAGCCATCCTGTCATACCTTTGACATAGTAACCATGAGTTTGGGATTTTTAGAAGCAGACTGTGGAGGCAGGGGCATGTATGTAAATGATTTTTAGGGGAGGGGTTCCAGGGTAACAAGATGGAGCTCGGGAGGGTCTGGGCAAAGATGCCATCCAGAGAAAGGCTTGCTTCAAGCTGGGCCTCGGAAGAGCAGGGGAAGACATTGCATTGCAGCTCATCTCACCTGAAGACAAGAGGGCTGGGATTCCACACCCCCTGCACACACACACACACACACACACACACACACACACAAGTGCTTACGTATACACACACACACACGCATGCACGCATGCACACGTGCGTGCAGTCTTTTGCAGGTCAGTGGCCACCCCAATCTCTCCTGAAAAATGATTTCAGTGGCCAGGGTGACCTCTAGAAAAGGGCACTTCCGGGAGGTAGAGACTGGGCAC
>NC_022016.1:44498055-44502878 GCF_000317375.1 Microtus ochrogaster | reverse complement strand
TACTGTTGGGGAGCAGGCCTACTGTCGGGGAGCAGACCTCACCAGCCCTGTTGTGGGAAATCAAGCTTTGCCCTGTTCAATTGCTTCATTGCTCCCTGTGGGGACAGAGAGAGCAGCCAGCTCCCTGCTGATTGGAAAATTAAAGAATCGCCTCACAGACTGACTCCACTAGAGATGTGTCCTCAGCTGGAGTCCCTGAGGCTCAGGACAGTGATGCCAGTGACAGGGGAAGGAGATGAGGTGGGGAGCCATGGGGTCCTTGGGCTTCACTCTGGTGTGCCAGAAAGTGGACACACCCAGCAGGGAGCAACTGGGTTTCTGGGCTCCTGCTTTAGAGGATCTAGGGTCTAGGGCAAGAGCAGGGGCGGGAGCAAGGGATGGGTGTCGCTTAGACACAAGACCTTGCCAGTATGGAGAATGGTGGGGGTTCCTTCCAATGTCCGTGGGGTTTAACTGCCTGACGCCAGACTTTAGATGAGTAGAGAAGGGAGATAAGTAGTTGGGGAGGGGCAGAGAGACTCTGCAGATATCGCCAGGGCAAGCAGGACTTAGCTTTCTCCATCCTCCCTATTGGGGAAGATGGGCTCCACCAGTCACGGAGGGAGGATGTCCCCTGACCCCTGCTTTAAATGAGGACACAATCACCACCATAGCCTTTCTGGACCCCCTCTTGTGCTCACCACCCCACCCCTACCCTGCTAATCCATCTCCCTGGCCTACATTTTAAGCACCCTCTTCTTTATAGACAAAGGCTGAGCAGGTACAGCTGCCCCCTCTGGCCCAGTGGCTCGGGATGAGAACTGGAACGGCGGCGAAGGTAAGGGAGCTGCATGAGGCAGGGAGAGGAGAGGACCCTGAGGTGGGAGGGTGGGGGAGAGGAGAACGAAGGAAAGGGAGGAGCCAAAGCAGCTGTGGGCTGATCAGTGACTCCCAGGGTGGGGGGTGCACGAGCGGAGGAGGAGGGGGTCCAAGGTACCAGGTGCTGGCCACTACACTGTTCCTGATGGCCCAGGTCCCCAGTGTTGCTCTTAGCACAGGATGAGGTTCTGTATAAGCGCTCAGTGAACAAGTCATAAGGGACTCTCTCTGCTTGACAGCTGAGAAAGGAAAGGCCCAGGACCAGGAGGATAATGAGAGCTGGAAGCCTTCACTTGGCTAACTGAAAATACCTGACACCCTACTTGCCACGGCCCAGGCACAAAACCATGGGCCAACGTCATGTTGTGGTCAGCCACCATAGGGCTCAGACCCCGAAACAGGTCAGGTCCCTGTGCTCAGGATAAGGCAGCCTGCATTCAGCACAAGCAGCTTGTCTTGAGGGGATTCATTATTTCCTCTGGCCCCTCCTACCCAAGACCAATGCTGGCTGTTCTCAGCAGCTGGGAGCAGAGGCAGGTGAAGGAGGGGAGGTGATAAACATGTCCCCTGACTTCCGTGAACTCCCATCCAATTTGCTGCTGCGAGCTTGCCAAGAGTGTTTGCTAATAAGCCAAATGGACTTCCCAGAGTCCACTCGAAGAGACTGACGGCCTTTTCTGTGAAATCCTGGAGGCGCTCGGCTTCCTTTACTCCTGGCTCACCACGGTGGGAGGGAGGGGCGCAGGGGAGGCATGGAGCTCAGCTTCCAATCTCAGCCTTCTGGAGAGGCCTTGCTCCTTGGGCTCCAAGATCATCTCATCCAACACCTTTAAGGTATGAATGGGAAGGCTGAGGCGGGGCGTTGTGGTGACAATGATTCAGGGCTCCCAAGTCCCATCTGGGAGTAGATGGGGCCCAGGGTCTGCATCCAGGAGGTAGTGTTTTAATGAGCTCAAAGCCACAAGGTAGGAAATGGGGTGAAAAGAGGGGTCACAGTGGGGACAGAGGCTTGGAGGCCAGGCATTTCTCAGGGAAGACGCATTGGGATGGAGTCTTCCCCCAGAAAACAGACCCGGAAGAACAAATCCCACTTTGGGGTAAGTTAACCCTCTCTCTCAAAAGACCCCTGCCAACGCAGTCAGTATCTCTAGAGGGATGACCCCCTGAGAACTCCCTTCGATCACCTGACCTCCGAACCAAAGCTCCCTCCTCTTTCTCAGAGCATACACCCCTGTCCTAAACTCCTGGACTCTTCTCTCTATTTCATCCTTCATCCCCAGGACCTAGTGACATGGTCTTCTGCAACAGCACAGAAGACTCTCCACCTACAGCCTAAAACCACCCAGACTTGGGGAACCATTAGTACCTTGAGGATCAGGTACCCAGCCATGCCTGAAACAGCTCTCCATAACTCACTGCTTGAGCAGGCTGGGACATCTGAACCCTGCACAGTCTCCCTCTGCATATATCCCAGTCTGTGCTGAGCCATACAGACTCTGAATGTGGGTCCCAGAATAAGCCGCAGAATTGAGGTCCTCCCCTGTTCCTATCAACCTATAGTCAAAGAGCAGAGGGACTCCAAGTTGCCCCTGCCCAGCCCTTTTGGAGGGCATGGACAGAGGGAGACCCAGGCTGGGTCACATGGGGCCAGGAGAGGAATCCGGTAACAGGTATGGCCTGATTCGTGAGCTGCCTTCAAAACCTGGCAGGATCTTCTCCAGGTAAGGCTGATGAACTGAGGAAATTTCAGGTCCCCAGCATCCTCCAAGTGACCCCAATTAGCCCGTGTCATCATATCCCTTGGGATAAGATTCACCCTCTCAGGGACTCCAGATCCAAGAAATCCAACAGATCCCTGCCAGGTGCAGACGAGGAGGAGGGTTGGAAAGGGCCCACCAGCCCCTCCCTCTTGCCCACCCACCCAGGCTCCAGCTTCAATCAGACCCACTCAGCTTTTATCTGCATTCTACTGAGAGTTTCCCTGTACAACTCTGTTTGAACAAAGCTGCTCTCCACTACAAACATTTTACAAACCTCTGATCTAGCCCAGCCCCTCATGTTATGCAGCAGGGACTCTCAGACCTGCAGCCCGGGGCTAAATCCTATTTTTAGTGCTTCCTAGAGGGATCGCTCCTGTCTGAGCTGCCTCTCTAGGCCTGTGTGACAGAGGCCTCTCAGCTTCTGCTGAGAGCCTAGAACAGTGAGAAGGAAACACGTGGTGTGCCGTGAGCTCGGTGATCGTAGGAGAGAAGCCCCAGGTTGGACAGGCATCAACTACCTGTTCACCATCCTGGAGGGAAGCAAGGTCTGGGACATCGCACTTGGCCAGCATCTTTAAAGGTCTCAGAGGAGTCCAGGTATGCAAATGGGGCTGGGCAGGCTACTGCCCTTGAAGGGAGGTAATCAATGCAGGGAGCATGCATGCCTGTATGGATGACCGATGGATGAACGGATTCATGGATTCATGAATAGATAGCCATCAGTTGTCTAAAATGCATCCGTGTGTCCAGGCATGCATATGTACAGACACATGCATCTATTCATTCATCCGTCAGTCATCCACACAGGCACACATGCATACATTCATGGACATTTATTTATCTACCCATTAATCCATGAGTCCATCCACCCACCCATCCAACCGTCTAACCATCCAACCATACACGCATGTATTCACCCATTCATTCATCCATCATCCATGCATCCATCCACCCACTCACCTATCAGTCATCTATACATGCATACATGAATACATTCATGCACACACATTCATTCATCCATTATCCATCCAGCCATTCACGTATCCACCCATCCATTCATTCATCACCCATGTACCCACACATCCATCCATCATCCATCCATCCATCCATGCATGCATACATTTATTCACACACATCTATATCCACTTATGCATCTCAGTCTTTAGAAAGACACAGTCTACAGGCAATCAGTGTGACCATTGTACTTAGAGGAAGCATCACGGACTTTATGAAAGAGGTTGGCCCTATACCAGTGGCCATGGGCAATCTGCCTGATTTTTAAGGGATAGAGGATCAGGGTTTCCCACCTCCAGGTCTAGAGGAGTCTGGCTTCTCTCCTTGGGACTAGGCCTGGAACACCTGGCTTCTGAGGTCCCTTCTCCTCATCCTTCACACACACACACACACACACACACACACACCTGTGCTGTTGGGGAGTAGTGCTGAAATAAGTGTGGAAACATCTCCCCACCACAGGCCTAGGCATCCTCTCCTCCTGCCTGCTGCAAGGACAACGGTACGTGATCCTGAGGAACGGGTACTTGAGGGGCTGGATTTGATGTTTCCAGTGAGTGTCAGGCTAACTGTGCCCCAGGAGGGATTAGTTGTACTAGGATTAGGTCAGGGTAAGGAGAAGCATCCCCCCAAATAGGCACACTATGTGGATGAGCATTGTCTGGTTTGCCGCAACCCAAATCTTGGGGACATAGAACAACACCATACTCAATAAATGGACTTGGAATGAATAGATGGTCACCAGGTCTGTCCAATCCCTGGCTAGGGGGTGGCCAGGGTACATGAGCCATTGCTTTCAGAACAGTAATGGAGCATCTATAGATGGCATTAGTGCCAGAGCACTGAGCAAAAACCAAAGATCCCACTTGGTGATCAGACTGCAGTCTGTTCCTGCTTCCTAGCCCTCCAGCTTGAGTCCCCTAGAGAGTGAGAAGACAATACCATCCTTGCTATATGTCCTGTCCTTCTATTGCTCCCACCTACTCCTCCACCTGAGTGTTGATCAAGTCAGGTGTCTCTGGACTGCCTCTGCCCCAGCTGAACCAACTGGGTTATGTTCTTGTGACATCACCAGCACCACCATCAGCACCATCATCACCATCCCTACAAGCATCACAATTACCATCACCTTACCTCTACAATCACCATAATTACCACCATTGCCATTACCATCATCATCATCATCATCCA
>NC_022016.1:44493038-44497789 GCF_000317375.1 Microtus ochrogaster | reverse complement strand
CATCACCAGCACCACCAGCACCATCATCACCATCTCCAGTACCACCACCATCATTATCATCACCATCAGCACCACCATCATCACTATCACCACCATCATCACCACCAATACCAACATCACCATCACCACCATCACATCCATCACTACCACCCACACCCTAACTGTCATCATGGTGACCAATCATCAAGTTCTTATCATATGCAGAGTGCAGTTCAAAGCAAATCACAATCCTATCTCCTTTAATTTTTGTAATGACTCACAGAGTCAGGCATTCTCCACTCACATCCTTTCTGGGTAGATGAAGAAACTGTGACTCATAGAGATTCTGTCACTGGCCCAGTGAGTTGAATCAAGCTGCTTATACCACATTGAGCAGAAGAGCTGGGATAACTGAAAATCCACGTGACAACAACCTTACCTCTGCTTGATTTTGAGATGTCTTGTGTGGAGGCCCAAAAATGTGAGCCTATTTTTACCTTGTCTGATGGTCAAAGAGTTTGGAGGTTGCTCAAATTTGATGACAGCAATCAGGGCTACACATGCTGAATCAGGATGTGGTTACTTGGTGTTTGGGCATTAAGATGGCACATATGGGTAAATCCACTCTATCCTGACAAATGGTCAGGATGTGTAAGCATACATTTGTTACCTGGGGTGTGGCTGCCTTTAGGATACTTGGTCTAGGGGGTGTTCGCTGCCTAAACAACAAAATGTTAATGACTTGATGTCTCAAAGTGTTAAAGCACTTAACTGATTTGTCCTTAATATAATGTTAAAGAAGTCTTTTGTTGCCTTTCTTCCCCTTTTGTATTGGGGTATAAAAGTGTATGAACAATTAAATGCAGGCAATTTCAGTATTCACTGGCACTCCCTCCCAGCACTATCCTATGATTTCTGTTTTATTATTTTATTCGCTTCTTCGTACTCTTTATTTTTCTCATCCCCACACCCCCACCCTGGCAAGAGGTAATTTTGTTGAGGCTGATCCCCGACAGTCTTGAAAGGCCAGAGGCAGCAGTGTCTGTCACACTCCAGGACTTGACCCTGTAGGTCAAGGCACTGAGCTACCACCTGCTCCTCATCCACGCTTCCAGCTAGTCCCGGGCCCAGGGACAACTCCAGGCCAGCTGCCAGGTGCCTCACAAGGAACCCATGTCTGTTGTTGCCCTGGTGGGCTGTAGACTCCTCAGAGGAAAGCAAAACCTGGAGTCAGATGGCCAGTGTTCTCTCTCTCTTTCTCTTTCTCTCCTTTTCCCTCACCTCCAGGCCATAAAGAGATGAGGGACTTGAGGTGACCATTCTCTTCTGTCTAGTGGCTAGAGAGAATGTCATTTCTGTAATTGTCCCCTACCTGCTCATGGCTCCCAGTACTGACCAAAGCATCCACAAGAAGAGAAAGCAGTTGGGGGCTGACAGCCTCCAATGACACTCTACAGACATTCCGAGGGTTGGCGAATCACTATGTCAATGCATCTACAAGACAACTATAGCAGCCCCAGGTCTCTGTCCCTGAGTACCACACAGACGCACTGAACGATACACAGAAGCCAGACAGAAGAAGCTGTGACTTCGAGTCAGACACAGTCCCCCACTTCCTGGGTAGTAAACCATCCCACTGACACACGGGCCCATGAACCACATCTCCAGCTCCCAGGTGAGGAAACCAAGGCTGGGAGAGGCCAAGCCACTGGTGACTGAGCCCATAGCCAGAAAGGACCAACAGCGTCAGGATTGCAGTCACAATTGGGAAGTTTCTTATCACCCTCCCAAGACACACACACACACACACACACACACACACACTCCATGGTCACTGCCCCATCAGCAGCTTCTCCTCTCCCGCCAGCCTTCCAATGAGAGGATCCAGAAGGGGCTTCAAACACACATGACTCACTTTGCCCCCTCCTCTGCCTGCAGAGAGTGTTCCCTGGGCCAGGAGTAGAATAAGCCAAGAGATGCTTGCTGACTAGCCTGGGGCAACTGTGCCCAGGGGCTAACCGCTAGAGGCCATTCCCTGCGGACAACTTCATCTGTACTCAGGATAACAGACGACTTCCTTGGACACCTGTTCCTCACTGGCTTCCAACCTTGGGCACAGAGTAAAGCATTTGCCATTATCCCTTAAGCCCCAGTAATTACAAATGCATAAATAAATGAATACATTTGCTTTGCCTATTGGAATCCGTTACCTGCTAAATATATCCCATTACAAAAGCAAACACTGCCATCCACCCACACATGCCTCGTGTCCACTTAATGATGGAGAGAACGGTACAAGGGAATCGCTGCTCTGTTTGCTGGCGGCAGACTGCCAGGTGCCCAGCGTGTGCATTTACATTTGTCCCTTGAGTCCCGTGCTCATTGGCCCCGATGGCTACAACGAGGCCAGAAAGGTCATCAGCACCAACAAGGTAAATGTGTTTCTAAAACAACCCTTGTAAGAAGTGGGTTAGCAGCTGTGGAGGTCGGTGCACCGCCCCACCAACCCCTGTCTATCCTGAGCCTCAGAATGCAGCCTATATGAGAACCCGAGTTAGAGTCCCAGAAACCCAGGTTAAAAGCCCGGTGATGCATGCCTCTAATCCCTGTGGTGCTGAGATGGGAGAAGACAACAGAAATAGGTTGGCATGGGACAATTAGGCGGCTAGTGCCAAATGGTGCCAGCCACTCCTAGCAGCAGCTAGAGGGGGTAGGGCTCTCCCCCTGGAAACTCTAGAGGGAGTTTGGGCATGCTAGCATCCAGAAGCGGGGGATGGGGGAACTGGTTTATGTCAAATAAAGCCCTCTAGTCCGTAGCACTGCTAGGAAGGTCTCAAGAAACTCACAGATTCAAGAGCAGAGCACCCGTCTCCAGGCAAACTTCCCTGCCCACAATTGGTGTTTCATGTCACTTCTTTGCGGGGGCTGTGGGGATGGGTGGGGGGTCAGATATTATTTGCTGACAGTCAGTGGGCATCGGGACCGAGGACACAGAGAAAATTCCAGGCTTGCACAGCAGGCAGTAACAATGCAGTTGGCATCGACGCGGGTCTTGCTTTGAGATCATGGCACCACAATCTCAGCCTGTACGAACAAAGACCAGTTCCAGCTCACATCCCTGAGCATCAGAGGCCTCTTCAGATCAAACAAGAGAGGTGGCACTACTGGGGACTGTGGTGTCCCACAGGCAGTGTCTCTGTTGGTGGAGGAGGGAAGTGGACATGTCCCTGAGCACAGAGATGAGTGTCTGTGTCTCTGAAATATTAGACAAATGCTCAGTTGTGAGAAAAATGGCTTCTTGGTATCCATGTGTATTTATTATTTTCTTGTTCCTGGAATACAGTATCTTGAACGAAAGCTATTTAAGAAGAAAGGGTTTGATTTCTGTTTCCAGAGGGGTTCATTGTGGTAAGAAAGCTCAGCATTGGGTAGCTTTCTGATTGCATGGCAGCCATACACAGGAAGCAGAGAGTGAACAGGAAGTGAGGTGAAGCTGTAACCCCCCCCCAAAGTCCACCCCAATTATAGACTTCCTCCTATAAGCCTGTATCCACTCAAGGTTCCATAGCATCCTCAAACAGCGCCTGTGGGGCACAATTCTCATTCAAACCACAATGATATATTTGCACCTTTCTCTTTCTTTTTAGAGACTTGGTCTCATGAAGCCAGGGCTGGTAAAAAAAAAAAAAACTCTCCATGTTACATATTAGTTACTTTGTGTCGCTTTGATGAAACACCATAACCGAGGCAACTTAAAAACAGGTTTTATTTGGGCTTACAGTTCCAGAGAGAAAAAACCCATCATGGGGAAGTGGCCAGCACTGCACAATGCCTGGCGCAGGCAGCTAAGACCCACAGATTGAAGCACAGGCCCAAAGCAGGCAGAGCACACTCAAAAGTCCTTGAGTCTTTGACCTCTCTCATTGACACACCCCCTCCAACGAGGCTGCCTCTCCCAAGCCTCCCCAAAAGTGCTACCACCTGGGAGCGAAGTATTTAATGCTCTAGTCTATAGGGTTATCATATTCAAAACACCACTCGAGCCAAAGAGGACCCTGAATTCCTGATCCTCCAGCTTCCACCTCCCAAATGTTGGGATCACAGGTGTACCCCACCCTACCTGTTTTATACAGTGCTGAAGATGGTACTTGCAGAAGCTGGCCAGGAGAAACAGACCACCCAAAGGAAGTTTTTTACTTCCAACCATTATCACCTGCCAGAGTAGGACTCAGCCATGATAAGCTTAATGGAGGCCTGAGTCTCAGTAGTTTACCCTGAAGCAATACCTGGTTGCAGGAAGAACCACAAACTGAGATTGCCTGAGCACCACCCAAGAACAAACCATCCAAAGAAATGCCTAACGTTCCAACTGCTGTAGATAGGATCTCCTGCCAGCACACACTCACCAGGACACCCCTAGACAAATGTCAGCCAATCAGGGGTCCTGAAACTTAGAAATCCCTCACCCCCACCTTTACTACTATAAAAACCCAACTTTAACTGAGCTCAGGGCTCTCCGATTATTCCAATATGTTGGACTCATGGAGAGACTGAGTTTGCAAACTTGTATAAAATAAAGGCTCTTTGCTTTTACATACGGGACTCAGTCTCCTTGTCGGTTTGCGGGGTGGGAGGGGGCTTTGCGGACCTAGGCATAGCAGTACTCAGGACGACGGTGCACTAGGCACACACTCTACCAACTAAGCTGCATCCCCAGCTCCAATGTGCCTTTCTGTGTGCAGAAATAGCTTGTATAAAATGTGTTGGTGTGT
>NC_022016.1:44481705-44492860 GCF_000317375.1 Microtus ochrogaster | reverse complement strand
GGGACACAGAATTCTTCTCAAAGGGCATCTTGAATTTCAAATAGCTAGAGAGACAAAAGAAAAAAGGGTACAAAGGATGAAAGTGCCTTTAGATCTGGTCCAAAAACCTTGCCACCCCCAGCTACCAGATTGTTTCCTCTGCCTCAGCTGCCAACCAGGGCCATGCCAAGGATGGCTTGGCAATGTGGAGACTCATCAGAGGTGGCATATGGATGCCACCAGCGGTCTCCAGTCAAGTAGAGGGAGAAAGAGGCCTATGAGATCAAATAAGAAACCTTTGAAATATGGTCAGGTGCCTGAGCCCCAGGCTTTGGGCTGCTTTCATCAGGGAGCCCTTTGCTTTCAGATCCTGGGAAGAGAGAAAGGAGGAGGGGTCTACCAGCATAGCGCTGAGTAGAGTACCCAGCTAGGCGACATGGAACACACTAGGCAGCCCTCTCTCCATGACAAGGCCAGGGCTTGGCTCCCAGAGTCTCCTTGGGAGCATGACTTCACTCTGAATCAGAATCCAAGGGAAAGATGGACGTGGTTGAAGGAGCCCTTAGGGACTCATGGAAGCTCACCCTATGGCCTGGCAATGCTTGCCTGTGTGATTTCATTCAGTCAATCCCATCACTATTTATCAAATACACAAGCAAGGGATGGAGGAGAGCAGGAGCCAGGCAGGCTGCGTCAGAATCCCAGTGGCACCGAGCTTCAGTTTCCTCCTATCAAGTAGAAATAATAATAATCACATCAAACAAAGAGGGCCAGACCAGCAAAACACCAGTTACGCGTGGAAGCACTCTGAATGGCCTCAGGTATACAGTAAGCGCTCTGTAAGTGCAGCCTGAGGGTTTGGGAAAGAAGCAGAGGAGCCATGGCTGGCGTCGTAACAGCTGCCAAAACCGACACAGCTGGAGAGAGGGGAAAGTCTTGTGCACAGCACACAGCTCAATGACTGATGTGGCTCTGAAGGCCCAAATCCAGACCCCAGAGTCTTTGTCCTTAATCACTATGTTCTTTCTGGAGACACCGACACACACTTCCGCCCTGTACACACCAACCCTGCCTCCGATAGCCAGGAATCCAGCTTGGTAAAATGATGAAGGAGGACCATGAAGTTGGTTCAGTAGGTAAAGTGACCGCAAGCAAGTGTGAGGATCTGAGTTCAAACCCCAGAGAAGCAAGTGCTGGATTGGGGACGCTGTGGTGCTTGCCTACAATTCCAACACTCCTATGAGGAGACAGAACGATCCGCAGGAGCTCTTAGACCAGCCAGCCTGCTGTGTGCAGCTACAAACAACAAAGAGATCCTGCCTTGAACAGACAGAAGGCGAGGACCAATACCCGAGGTTGTCTTCTGGCCTCCACACGGTCGCTGTGGCATGTGCATGACAACAGGCATGCACAAATACACACACGTGGACACAGAAGAGTTCTTTACATTACAAAGAGACGCTAAAATGTATGAGGACACAGAAGACACACAAGTGAAATGTCTCCCGTTCCTTTCTCTTCGTGTGACCTTGGTCTTGGGACGCTGTCTTTCTTCTATTTCTTTAGGTGTAAAAATATATATATGTGTGTGTGTGTGTGTGTGTGTGTGTGTGTGTGTGTGTGTCCAGTTATTCCATTCGTGGGGCTGCTCGGTGAGAAGCAAATTATAGTGAGATGCCAACGCCCCCAGTGGGGTGCCTGACAGTTAGCCCACATTAAATAAATGTCATCTTGATTTGATTTGATTTCCTTGACTTTGCTCTACCCAAGGACCGGTGGGGAATGCAAGAGCAGAAAACACATTCTTGCTCAGAACGACTTAACATGAGTCAGAGAAGTAGGAAATCGTTCACTTAAAGAACCAAATACAATTAATTAGCCGCAGCAGCAGTAATCACTCCAGAGTTTAGAGCTCAGTGTGACCCAGGCAGCCTGGAGGGCATGGAGGGGGAGGAGTGTGACGGAGTCCGCATGACCCCCCACACTCAGGGTCTTCATGGTGAGTGCTCCCATGAGGTGAGGCTGGACCCGCTTCTCGGTGATGATACGGAAATCCTGCCTCCGAGTTTGAAGCAGCTGCCTGGGAGCAGGAGAGGCAGGCTGAGATCAAAGGGTCAGCATGGCAGCAGAACCAACCTGAGTGCCAGCAGCAGGCGAGACGGGCAAGTGATGTTCAAAACCGCACATGTCAGGCCCCGGCATTGATGTCTATCCAGAAAACACCCTGCGTGGATGTGAGAGAGAACAAAAGGAAAGAGGCCGGCGAGATGCTTCACGGGAGCCCAGGTCAGCAGATGTGACATGGAAGCCTTGGCCTCACCATATCTCAGGTCTGCACAACAGTCCAATGTCCCATCCCCTCACTGAACAGCAAAAGATCCTGTAGCCAGGGAGGTGATAGAACTGGGCACCTTCAAGGTGTCAGGCAAGTGCCCAACATCCAGTCCCTCTTCCTACCACAGCCTGAGTATGTGTGACCAGGCAGGTACCATTGGCTGACCCTGGTGTGCCCTGTCACACCTAGGCATAGGTGCTCATTTTTTAGGACAGCCCCACAAGTAGGCAGCCTGGGGCTTTGGCCAAACTATTTACATTTTTATCACATTAATTTACTTATTAATTGTGGGGCGTATGTGTGTGCTACAGAATGAGGAGTCCATTGCCGGAATCAGCTTTCTCCTTCCACCATGTGGGTTCCAGAGATTTGTTGTAAGGCTTGGTGTAAGAGCCTTTCCCAGTGAGCCACCTCACTCACTGGCCCTCATCAAACTGTTAAAAGGATGTGACTTTGGCCTTTCTGTTGTCCGTGAGCCTGGGACCCTCTGGAGTACTTCTTGGTCTAGGGTTGCCTGCATTCTGTGGAAAGTAAGGATGGAGCCACAGAGAAGAGAGTAGAGGAAGTGACTGCAAAGAGTGGACCCAGATGCAATGAATCAGTCCTACAATCACCGCTGTAAAACAAATGGTCCCAGATCTCTGTAGCTTTCCCAGACGCTTTTCTCTTTCTTCTAAAGGCCTGATGTGAGTCTTTCTAGAGACTCAGGATCCAAGATCCTTCCACCTAGGGCTGTCCCCTCGGAAAGGCCCTTGGATGATCCTTTCCAAGTAGACAGAGTCCCATTCTCCCCCTCCACCTTACCTCCTTGGTTCCACACCATTCCATTGGTGAGAATTGGTCATGTGGCATCACCTAAACACAAAGGGTGCTGGGAAATGTAGTCTCAGACCAGATAGGCAGCAAGCCCAGGGAACCTGAGTCTTGAGTGGCCAGCCAGCCAGCCACCTCCATGAACGGCTCACACGCAGATCTGTAAACTGGTCCACTCACTGATCTTTTTCATTTATATAAATTTTAAAATATATTAAATTTTCTCTCTTTGCTGTTGGCTAGGTTTTTTAAATTAGTTCTTTGAGAATTCCATATGTGTTTTGATTATAGGCAGCCCCCAATCCACTCTCCTCCCCTACCAGCCCAACTTTGTGTACTCTTTTATTTTTTTCATCCATCAAGTCCAGCTTGTGCTGACCGTTTATTCTTAGGTGTGTTTCCTTCCACTAGAGCATGGTCCACTTGCCAGTACCTACACTCTTAGAGAACACTGCCTCTCTTCTCCCAGAATCCATCCATTTCCAATAGCGCCTCAGCCAGTAGTGGAACTCTATGTCCACCTCCCCTCTCTGGACTGGGATTTGGTCTGGTTTGAGTTTGCATGGGATTTGTGTATGTTATCACAATCACTGTGTGTGCGTGTGTTCAGGGGTGTTGTGTATGTGTACACATGCCTTTGGAGGCTGAGGCCCACATCTGATGTCTCCCTTCCTCTCCTTCTATCTTGTTCTTTGAGATAGGGTCCCTTGCTGAATCCTGAGGCTGGCGAATGTGCTCCTGTCTGAATGTCCCCAGTCCTGGATGACAGCTGCATGTTGCCAGACTTTCATGCTTCTGCGCAGACACTTTCCCAGCTGAGCCTTCTCGCTGGCCCCCAAAATTTGAGATTTTAAACCAGCAAATGTTGAGTCTCTTGTTACACATGTTTTTATTTTGCTGAAGCATGCATGGGCAGCCTGTATATGGTAGTTCTATAGAATTTGTCCATATTGGGCTTCATGGTCTAAGTTGATGAGGATGGCTGACCAGGTAGGTCTTTTCAAGAGGGCACCAGATCTTATTATAGATGGTTGTAAGCCACCATGTGGTTGCTGGGAATTGAACTCAGGACCTTTAGAAGAGCAGGCAGTGCTCTTAACCGCTGAGCCGGTCCCTTGTTACACAATACCTAGTGCTAATATTGAGACAAGGCCTCGCTCCAGGCGACTCCCCAGAACCTGCGGGTGTAGGCGGGATGGATGAAAGCAGAGACCTGCGTTAGTTACTCTCTGTAGTTGGAAAGAAACACACAGTCAGTGCCACTTACAGAAGGAAAGCTTCCATGGGTTTGCGATTCCTGGGCGTGGCAGTAGGAATCTAAGAGCCCACATCTCAGTCAGGAAACGGAAGTGTAGAGAGACTGTACGATCTCACAGTCCACCCCGATGACTGCTTTCTCCAGCAAGGCCACACAACCTAAGCCTCCCCCAAACAGTGTCACCAGCTGGGGACCAAGTGTTCAAACACATGAGCCTATGTTTGTATCTGTGTGTGTTGATGTGTGACTACGCATTGATGTGTATTTGTGTGTGTGGTGATGTGTGTGTTTGTGTCTGTGTGTGCTGATGTGTGTGTTAATGTTTGTATCTCTGTGTGTTGATGTGTGTGTTGGTGTGTGAGTATGCATTGATGTTTATTTGTGTGTGGTGATGTGTGTGTTAGTGTCTGTGTGTGCTGATGTATGTGTGATGTGTCTGTGTGTTTGTGTTGATATGTGCTGGTGCAGGGGTGGGCACACCAATGAATGTGTTAGCCAAAGGTCCACCCCAGACTCCTTCCTCAGGAGCCATCTATCTCCTTTTTGGAAAATCTCTTGCTGTGACCTGGGACTCCCCAGTTGGGTAAAGGCTGGTCAATGAGGGGCAGGGATCTGTCTTCCTCTGCCTCCCCAACACTGGGACAAGAAGAGTCACCATGCTCAATTTTCTGACGTGTGTTCTGGGGATGGAAATGAGGTCCTCAAGCTTGCATGCCAGGCACTTTTCTGCCTCGTGGCCCTTCATCTCCCCAGCCTCAGTTTGCTTTTTATGAAGTCAGGGTAATGGGCCCGTGGCGAGGAATAAACTGATAACTGCATGTGAGCTGCCACAGGCAAAGATTATTGATCCATTTGCCGATGGGGTGGGGACTGAGACAGGAAGGAAGAGTTCACCCAGCTGCTAGAAACTGGAGCCCTGCCCTTGTCTCCTCAAGTGACAGGATTCCGGTCAGGCAGCGTGGCCTGCCTCTGCCTTCTCTTAGCCAGGCTTGCTTTCTCCCCAACTCTCTGGCCCTTGGTAGGAAGAAGACAGAGAAAGCCCAGGCTGTGTCCCCACAGCCACTGAACCACTAGCCCCGCCTGCAGGAGGAAGACTGTCAGGGAAATCCCTCCTGGCTGCCTTTGACAGCACTGTTCCAGCAAACGGCTCCATTCCCTCTGATTTTTCTAACACAAACAATCTCAGACAGGTCTTGGAGTGGGGGGAGAAGAGAATGATTTGTGTGGTGTGTAAAACACAAAGCTCTGAGTGTGGCCTCCTAGCACTCATGCTTCTAAATGAGAAGACAAGCAGTGGAGGACAGCTGTCATCCTTGTCTCGTTAGCTCCCTCTGACCTGGCACCCACAACTCCACAGGAGTCGGAGAGATGGCCACCCAAGACCCAGGTCCAACTTCCAACCTCTGCACCTTCATCAGCTCTCACCTCCACAAAACAGAGGAGTTACACCACATACCCACTGGGAACCTTCTAGAAGTGGCAGGCCATGGTTATTAAACCTGGGAGCCGAAGACTTGGATTCAAAGTGTGTTCCTGTGTTGGCTGTAACTGTTTGACTCCCTGTGGTGGGTTGAGTAAGAATGGCCCCATAGATTCATAGATTTGAATGCTTGGTCACCAGGAAATGGTATTATTTGAAAGGATTGGGAGGCATGGCCCTGTTGGAGGAAGCATGTCACTGGAGGTGGGTGTTGGGGCCTCAGAAGTCCATTCCAAGCCCAGAGGCTCTGTCTTTCCACTGCCTAGCTGCTATAGAACTCTCAGCTCCTTCTCCAGCACCGTGCCTGCCTGTGTACCACCATGTCCCACCACGGTGATAACGCCCTTAAACCTCTGAAACTGTAAGCTAGTCCCAATTAAATGCTCTCCTTATTTTAGAGTTGCTGTGGTCATGTCTCTTCACAGCAATAGAACAGTGACCATGACATTCCCCATAGCTGGAAGGAGTCTTTGGGATGAGCTGGCTCAGCTGCCAGCCTCTGACTCCTCTGAGCCCCTCCCCAGCATCTCTGGAAACTGAACGCCCAGGTTTCTATTTGAGTATCTCCCAGAATGAGGAATTTACTCCCCTATGCTGGGAGGAAGGCATCCATCACATGCAGGGCAATTCCACAAACTGTAAAACTTTCTGTAAATTCAAGTTCAAATTCGTTTTCAAGGATGGGGATGTGATTCGGTTAGTTGCACACATCCCTAGCAAGCAGTATCTCTAAAACCAGGCCCTGGAGTTCCAGCACTAGGGAGATAAAGGCAAAGGGACCAGAAGTTCAAGGCCATCCTCAGCTTTAAAGGCATTTGATGCCAACATGGGCTACAGGAGATGCTGCCTCAAACAAAAGAACACTTTGAAGAAACCTCCGTACAAAGACAGGGTTATCATTTATACGCCAACCCCAGCTGGCGACCGGAGGTGACATCAACTCCCAGATCTTGCTTTCCTCCTCTGTGGAATGGAGGTGATGTCACCTACCTCTCAGGGGGCTCCAGAGAGAGTCACTGAGCACAGTGCTGACTATGACAGACATCCAGTAGTGTTTGCTGCCCTGGTAGCGACAAACACCAATGGGTTTCCTGTTTCCACCACCTTGTCAATACGTGAATTTGGCATGGGCCTGTGACTTGCAGTCCAAGGGAGAGGACATGGGGGTTACAGGAGTCACCCCTAAATCCACTGGACATGTCCATTCCCTAAGAAAGATTACCAGTGCTAGAGCCCCTCGGACATGCCACTGGGGCTTCATGGTATCCACCCAGAGATTTTAGGAGTCGAGGCTAGATCAGACTTAGCTTACAATCCTCACAATCCCTTTTTGGCTACAATTGTGCTGACATACCTTTTGCATTAGGTCCTGCAGAACCACTTGCTAGAGAGTTCAGAGTGAATCCTACCCACACACGCATACGTGCCCATGGATGTCTACTATGGCCATGTGAATTGATTAGGCCAACAGCTGTGGACGCAGCAATCCTGTGGCCATTCCAGAACTAAGCCTCGATGGCATCTTGTGCTTCTCTGCCAACCCTCCTTCTCCCTGCTAATCTGGGCCAAAAAGAGCAGCCACCGGCCTTTGGCCAAGTCCCAGCAGGAGCCTGAGTGGCGGGCCTGTGTTGACCCTGGGCCAGAGCCCAGCCTTCTGACCCTAGCCTGTATAAGTACATTCACAACCAGCGAGCCTTGGTCCTGGGAGCTTGAGGACAGGTGCTCATTAACTGTCACCTGCTATCTGACTGTCCTCATTTGGGGGCCCAATGGTGACACAAGTTGGAACTTAATGTTGGTAGCAAGATATGGCACCTCAACCAACTGAACTGTATGGGGTCCTCCAGCCCCTACTACTCAAAGGCCATCCATGCCCAACAGTCTCTAGGTACCAAGCAGTTGTGTGTACATTTTCCATTGAGAAGGAGGGGACATGTGTCCAAGCCACCAAGCAAACTGGAACTTAATTGAGAACCGGCTTCTTGTCACCTCCCACATGACCTCATTCAGCCCTGGGCTGCAACTCTCACTACTGATATCGCCCAAAGGATGAGAGGCCTCAAGGAAGCTGGTGGGTTTGTTTGGAGCATCCATGGAATTTTTCCACTGAGAACATGGCCTTCCCCATTCCCAGGGTGGTACCTAAGATGCCCCCAGGGTGGTACCTAAGATGCCCCCAGGGTGGTACCTAAGATGACCCCATGTCATTCCCTGGTAGTGTGGTCCTTGTTCACATTTTGCCAAGGTGGGTCTGTGTGACTCGAGCAAACAATAATATGATATTTCTCATACATAAATGGTGAGCTTGGTGTGCAGCTCAGTGGTGCAGGATTTGCCTGGCAAAAAGGAAGAGGTCCAGGTTTCGTTACTGGCTCCATAGGAATAAAGAAAGATAGCCTTTATCTTTATTCACAGAATAGTGCCACACACATTCTGTGACCATAGGAAAACATGACAAAAGAGAGTGTCACCCATAGCTGACCCAAGAGGCTCTTCTGTAGAAACAGATATACGTACACAGAGCATCCCAAACGACTCCACTACAGAGGTAGACTTGAAAGACTCACCATAGTCAATATGGAGTGTGTCATGTCCATCTTCATTGTCAACATGACCGGACTGAGAATCATCTAGGGGACACAGCTCCTGGCAGGTCTCTGAAGGTGTTTCCAGAAAGGTTTTATTGAGCAAAGAAAACCCACCCTGAAAGAGGGTAGCACCATTTCAGGGGCCAGGACCCTGGACAGAATGAAAAGGAGCAAGCAAGCTGAGCATCAGCAGCCACCTCTCTGCTTCCTAACTAAGGATGACCGCCTCACGTTTCTGCTGCCACGGCCCCACCATGGCCACCGACTGTGCCCTCAAAACTGAAAGCCAAGATAAACCCTCCTTTCCATAGTTGCTTTTTCCAGGTGACTAGCCCAGGCCAATCCTGATGTGGTGTGACCCTGGCACAAAGTCAGGACCCCTAGAACAATGGGAAGACCAAAAAGAATGGTGACATTCACGGTCTACCACCATTCAGAGGTTTCACAGAGATCTGAGCAACAACGATCTCTTCAGCTGTGGCTTCGAGAAGAACTGGATACCCTACCCATAGGTTTCAAAAACAATCAAAACTAGTTACACTTTTACCTTACACCATAAAAAATATTAACTTGAAATGGACCATCACCCCCAAATCTGAAGCCGAAACTGTAAATCTTTCAGGAGAAAAAAAAACAAATGCAGTCTTCCTAACCTTGGGTTAGACAAAGATGTGAGTGACAACATGATTGATGAAAAGAAAATATCGATAAATTTGACTTCATCAAAATTCAAAACTTTTCCGCTTTAGGGGACATTGCTGGGGAGCTGCAGTGACAAGCCACAGGCTGGGAGAGAGTCGTTGTAAATGATACACTTGGTAATAGGCTTGTGTACTGGATACATAAAACTCACATGACCTGGCAAGACAAGCCATCGGCGGAAGGGTTGGAAAAGACAGTTCATTGGAAAGACGCTACGAGGATGAGCACAGAAAACACAAGAAAATGCTCAGAGCTGCCAGCAAGAGGCTCTGCTCAGATACAGACACTGCCCTGGGATCAGGATGCAAGGGAGCTGGTGTCTTCGGACTCTGGGGATGGAAACTGGAAATGGTGAGCAGTGTGTTACAGAGAGAGACATGTACACATCAAGCAAGACCTAGGAAGCCTGCTCCAGGAAACCCGCTCAAGAGGAATGAAAATGTGGCCATGTGAAACTAGCCATGTATGCATACACAGACACATCACTGGACATGGACCCAAACTGGAAACACTTTAAAAGCCATCAACAAACAAATAGTGAACCAATGTGGTTCGTCCATACAGTGGAGTGCTCCTAGAACAGAAAAGGAATAGCCACTTGGTTCATAGCGCAAGTGAACCTTGAAAACACCCTGCTGGGTGGAAGAACCCAAGGGATGCAGTACATATTCTATGATTTCTATGAGTCACGAAAATTGGAGAAAGGCATAATCATGCTTGCCTGATGGTGGATGGGATGCTAAGTAAAACTGGGCACAAGGAAATTTAGGGGATGATGAAATGACTTGAAATTGAACTGTAGGCGCTAGGTGGGTAAAGCTACTTGCTTCCAAGGCTGATGACCTGAGTTCAATTCCCAGCCCTCACCCGGTGGACGACGAGAATCCAATCCCGCAAGTTGTCCTCTGACCCCCACACGCGGATTAAATAAGTACGATGTAATTAAGTTTTTAAACTGTCCTGCAGAGTTGCTGGGTAATCCTGTGTCTTCAAGCCATGAGAACCATCTTGCCATGAAAACCGCCAAGGCATGTTTCATCCGGTAAAGGGCTTGTTACACAAGCCAGATGGCCTAAACTTGCTCTCCGAAAGCTGGGTAAAAAGCCAGATGGGGGGTGCACATCTGTACTCCTGACGGCACTTCCAAAATGAGATGGCAGGAAGACAGAGGAGGGCCCAGAGGCTCAGGGGCTAGATAGACGGGAGTATGGACAGCAGAACGGAGATGAGAGCCCCTCCCTCGACGTCATAGGAGAGACCCAACTACCGAAAACAGTCTTCTGACCTCTGTACATGCCCCCTTCACTATCACACAAAATCAAACGAAAACAAACCAGAACCCTACAAGGCTCGGGCAAGACATGGTGCCCTCTACGTCGGTCTCTCATTCTCCTCCGACTACCATGTCAACAGCCCTGTGTGTGGCCATGAAGCCTCGGCGCCAGCCAATGAGGGAATGAGGTGCTGCACTAGCCATGTGGAGATCTCCCAGGCCCAGCCAAGCTCTCGGGTCATGACAGATGGCAGTTGACGTCTTGACTGAGACACTTTATGATGCACTGAATCACCCAAATAAAGAGCTCCTGGGTCCCCTAGCCTCAGGAACAGCATGCACTAATATTGATCTGTTCCTTCAAGCTGTTCATTTTAGGGTCATTTGCTCCACAGCCATGGCTAACCAATGCATATTACTACCTGACAGTGATCCTAGGGGCCAACGTTTTAAGTAGATATCTGAGTCCCCATCTAGAGGTGCAGAGACCAAGGCCTGAAGCCCTGGTCAAGGAACTGAAAGCTATTGGGAGCAACATTGGGCCTTACACTCAGCCAGCCTAACTCTGGAACTATGTCCTTCTATGTTGCTTGGCACCTGAACCACGGACTGTGGGAGACAACGAGGAGGAACTTCTAATCTGATGGAGGAACTAGGGCAGCAGAGCCATATAGGGAGATCTCTCTCTCTCTCTCTCTCTCTCTCTCTCTCTCTCTCTCTCTCTCTC
>NC_022016.1:44476346-44481584 GCF_000317375.1 Microtus ochrogaster | reverse complement strand
GTCTGCTGTGAGCCCAGGTGGGGGTTCATGCCGCCATCTGCAGCAGAGAGCGGCGAAATTGGACAGTAATGTGTTGTCGTTCAAATGCTTCGGCTGGAGCCAGGGTGAATTATGACACCGTCCCACTTTATCCCGCAGAACATCTTTCATAAGAGCCATGTCTCGGAAGCACTTTGTGGAAGGAAATGGTAAATAATCGCCCAAGGGAACCAAGTGGGAGATGAAAGGCTTGAGACTGGAAGGGGAGGGGGAGGAAGTAGCTGGCTATGCTAGTGTGACATGAGGGAGGAGGGGTCTAGATGCTTCTGGTACCTTCCGGGAGAGAAGCCACAGCGTCGCCATGACCAGGACTGGATCTCTCCACAGAAGACTGAGCCATTGGTGAGGGATCCCAGGGCCCCTTCCATTCAGTTGGGTCCCTGGATGAGCAACCCTGACTCGGTCATCTATGCTTTCTCTGTTCCGAGCTCTCAAGGGTCCCTATATTCATTCTTCTAACACCCAAGTTCAAGGGCCAGGGTACATGAGCCAAGGTCACCAGTGAAGTAAATTGGCCCAGTTTCCTGTGGCAGAGCACAGAGGGTCTAAGAATTAAACTAACTGAACTGTAAGTGAAGACAGCACTAGAATTGTTGACACAGGTCTCCTGGGTGGTAGGGGGTGGATAGGTGGGTGTGTGGGTGGGTGAGCGAGTGGATGGGTGGATAGATGGATGGGTTGGGGATGGATGGATTGGTGCATGGATGGATGGATGGATGGATGAATTAGATGGGGGTGTAGATAGATTAACGAATGGATAGACCATTAATGAACAAATAATGTGAGCTCCAGGTGAGATAGACCAGGCTAAGGCACAGAATCAATTCCAATTTTAAAAACAGCAGGGGCCGAACCCTTACAATGAAACAGAAACTGTGCTTTTAGTAGCACTATGTCCTTGTCTAGAAAACGATCAGCATTGGGGCCACCATTCCCCGTCATACCTCTGCCGTGCAGGAAGCAGTGATATCCAGACAACAGATAATGATGGGTTCTGCTGAAAATGCCAACTGACTGCATGCAGTAGCATATGACTCTAACTCCTGCAGCGGATACTACGGCTGGAGAATAACGAATCTGGGGCTAGCCTGGGCTACATATTGAGTTATAGGCAAGTGTGAGATGCATAGCAATATCAGAGAGGCTGGGGGGGAGGGATGGGAGAAGAAAGGAAGGGAGGAAGAGAAGAAGGAGGGAGGGAGGGGAAGGGAGGGAGGGAAGGAGAGGGGGAAAGGGATGGGGAAGAAAGAGAGGGAGGAAGAGGAGGAGGAGGGAAGGAGGGAGGAGAAGGAAGGGAGGGAAGGAAAGGGGGAAGGGATGGGGGAAGAAAGGTAGAGAGGGAGAAAAGGAGGAGGGAGGGGAAGGGAGGGAAGGAGAGAGGGAGGAAAGGATGGGAGAAGGGAAGGAGGGGGAAGGAATAGGGAGGGGAGGAGGAAGGGGGAGGGATGGGGAAGGGAGAGAAGGAGGGAGAAGAGGAGGAAGAAGAGGAGAGAAAAGGAGAAATGAAGTCTGCCATTTGACAAGTGACTGAACAGGTCATCAGGTCAGAACAATACAACAGAAGAACATAAGCTCATTGGTAGAGACAGATTTCTTTTTGTGCCCTCAATTATTTCTCTATTTCTAGCATCTGACATACAGCAGGTACCTAATAAATGTCTGTTAAGTTAATACATTTTATTCCAAAGGCTCAGAGAGGCTGAGTCACCTGCTCAAAGTCACATGACTAGCAAGTGGTAAAATCTGAATTTGAACTCAAGTCCGAATGCCCAAAGCCCACTCCACCACCCGCCTCTCATCTGAACCATTCAGGAAAACATCCTGTTTTCCCATCTCTCTTAAGGGATGGTGACTTCCGGGTCAGTCCTGCAGATCATTTGCCTTGGACAATACTCAGCCTAAGTTCAGAGTCAAGATGGTTTCTTGTTTTCTCAATTCCTTGTTCTGCATCAGACTCTCCCACACCTCTAGAGATGAGTGCACAGCAGAAACAAATACATCTGAACTATGAGAAGGGGTGTGCTGAGCTGACTTACAGGATAGGATCACTAATCAGAGAACATGATTGTAAGATTCTCCACTGTGGGCTCAGTTGGTAGAGTGCTCACCTATAATCCTAGTGCTACAGATCTGAGTCTCAGAGAACTCCCGCTGGAGTGTGTGCTGAGCTGACTCACAGGGTTTGGGGGAACTGGTGTTTCAATCTCAGGTCACTTGTAAGTCAGTGTTTAAACACAGCCATTATTAGCAAAGTATATTAACTTCCCAAGAAAAAAATTAACACTAAGAACAAAGATAGTAAACACACAGAACCCACCATGGAGAACCTGAGTCTTCCTGCGCACTCTACAGTTTGTCTGTCCGGCACTCCATGATGGCATCTTCTGGTACCCTTGCCCAAGCCTGTGGGTAAGGATGTCGCCTTGGCGACCTGGTATCAGCTACCATGGGGGCATTTACATCAGGGAAAAAGGCAAATGCTGGAAGCCAGGACTTGCTTCAGGGATCCCTCCAGGGAGTACACCATTGTCACCCTGGGGATCCGGAGGTTACAGGCTGTTGATGCTACAGGATAGGATCACTAATCAGAGAACATGATTGTAAGATTCTCCACTGTGGGCTCAGTTGGTAGAGTGCTCGCCTATAACCCTAGTGCTACAGATCTGAGTCTCAGAGAACTCCCGCTGGAGATCTCGGGCTCTTGTGTTCCGGAGCAGAGAACCAGACAAGAGACGCGTGCTTAAAAATAGAGTCGGCGAGATGGCTCCGTGGATAAAGGTGTTTGGGGCTGAGTCTGATGACCCAAGTTTGAGCCTCAGAACCAACGTGACAGAGAACTGACTGCTGCAAGTTGTTCTCAGAGCTCCGTGTGTGCTATGGCGTGTGCACAACACCCCCACAAGCACCGCTATAAGTAAGTCAGTAAGCAATTCTATCTTTTAAAAATGAAATAGAAGGAGAAATTAAGATGGTTCTTTATTTGCTCCTGAGGATCAGAGTGGGCTAGGGAACTGAGGAAAGAGCGGGGAGGCTGCTGGGCCGTGAGCCCCCGACTGTTCATGGACATTACCTGCCTCCGTGTGTTTGTCAGTTTTCTGGAGCATGCTCTGTTTTTTCTATGAAACCCAGATGGGAAAGGCTCCAAATCTTCCCATGCGAGCTGGATTCTTTCTTGTGTCAGTCTGCGCCCCTGCCAGTCCCTAGGTTCCCCCCGTGTTAGTTTCAATCCTCAGCAGCTCATAAACCAGGCATGGCGGCACACGTCTGGAATCATAGCACTTGGAAGGTGGAGGCAGAAGGATCAAAAGATCAAGACTATCTGGGCTAGATAGCAACTTTGAGGCCATCCCGGGCTATATGAAACCATGTCTCACATAATCGAAATAAAACAGATAAATAAAAAGACCTTCCAGCCAGTAGAGAACAACAGCAGCCATTCTGCATTCCCGTCATCCCACCAGACAAGGATATCACGTTACAGAGCACAGTGCTGCCTTTGGGCCCTGAAACCCTACAGTGATACTGCCCCGTGTGGGACAGGGACTTGGCATGCCTCCCCTTTGGGGTCTGGTGCCCTGTTCCTCTTAGCAGGACCTCTATGACCAGACTCTGCTCAGGCCTACATGGGCCGGAGTAGGTCTCCTGTCTGTAATGAGCAGTTGGTACAATGCCTGCTGTCGAATCCTGAGCCCTTGCTGGGATGAAGTGGCTTTAACCACGTCCTGCTGTCTACACCGCCCACTCTTGAATCTGAATTCACTATCTCTGAAGTGCACGACAGTGGGTAGAATGGATGCCTTGCGATACAAGAAACAAAAGCACAGGATGCCAGCCCCAGAGAACAGTCTGTCCTCAGCCAGTATTCTCATCAGTGCCCTCGCCCACACAGGAGGGCTCTCATCCACTCTGAACTCCCTCTTCATTTGAACTTCCTGTTAGCCGAGTTTATCTGGATGCTATGCATGGTTGTTTGAATCTAATTAGCCCCCATAAGCTCATAGGGAGTGGCACTATTAGGAGGTGTGGCTTTGGTGGAGTGGGTGTGGCCTTGTTGAAGGAAGTGTGTCACTGTGCGGGTGGGCTTTGAGGTTTCCTATGCTTAGGATACTGCCCAGTGTCTCAGTCAACTTCCTGCTGCCTGTCGGATGTAGGACTCTCAGTTATTCCTCCAACAGCATGTCCACCTGCACATTGCTATGCTCCCCACCAGGTTGATAACTGACTGAACCTCTGAACTGGAAGCCACCTCCCTAACTAAATGTTTTTATTATAAGAGTTGCCTTGGTCATGGTATCTCTTAACAGCAATAGAAACCTTAACTAAGACACCATGTATACTGCCAGACACTTGATAGGCAATCCCATTTAACCCTTCAACTAGTTCAGAAATAGGTGGTATTAACTCCTTGGAAAGGAGGAAGTCTCCCCTGTGCACCTGATGGCCCACCCTGGCTCTGATGGAACTCTCATCCCCTGACTGAAGACTAGTGTCTGTGTATGGTATATATATCTTGTTAACACAAGATCCTAAAATAAACTTCAAAGAAGGACAGATATCACAGGCAGGTTCCAGATAGGTACCTGGGAGCAAAGGAAAGGGGTAGAAATAACTTGATGGATACAGGAAAGATGGGGTTAGTGGGAACAGTGAGAGGGAAGGAGCATACA
Source organism: Microtus ochrogaster (assembly GCF_000317375.1). Classification (NCBI taxonomy): domain Eukaryota; kingdom Metazoa; phylum Chordata; class Mammalia; order Rodentia; family Cricetidae; genus Microtus; species Microtus ochrogaster. The sequence goes on along the minus strand of NC_022016.1, from coordinate 44,476,878 downwards.
GGAAAAATCACCTAGCGTGGCTAGAAGGGCACAGGGACAAGAATAGACTGCCAAGGAGAATGGGTGGAGGAGGGAGCCAAAAGGAGCAGTGGGTGGAGGAGTAGACAGGAGAGGGTTAGCATGAAATATTGATGGGAGAACAAGTAGAAGAAATGGATACAGGAGAAGAGTGTATGGATGGGGATGGGTGGATGGGTGGGTGATAAGTAGATATGGGTGATGGGTAGGAGAAAAGGTAATGAGTAAATGAGTGATGGGTGTATGGATGAATGATGGGTAGACCAGTGATGAGTGGATGGATGGATGAATGGATGGATGATGGATGGAGGATGGATGGATGGATGATGGATGGATGGATGGATGGATGATGGATGGATGATGGATAGATGGATGATGGATAAATGGTGGGTAGATGATGGGTAGACCAGTGATGAGTGGATGGATGGATGATGGGTAGATGGGGGATGAGGGGATGAGGGAATGGATGGATGGTGGGTGATGAGTGGGTGGATGGATGGATGGATGGATGGAT
>NC_022016.1:44473104-44476181 GCF_000317375.1 Microtus ochrogaster | reverse complement strand
TGGATGGATGGATGGATGGATGGATAGATAGATGGATGGTGGGTGATGAGTAGGTGGATGGATCAATGATGGGTAGACAAGTTATGTATGTATGTATGTATGTATGGATGGATGGATGGATGGATGGATGGATGGATGGATGATAGGTAGATGGAAGATGAGAGGACGGATGGTGAGTGATGAATAGTAGAAAGGGTATGAGTGGTGATTGATGGCTAGGCAGGTAATAGGTATTGGTAACTGGTTGATGATAAGTGATGGGTTGGTTGGTAATAAATCATGGGTGGGTGATGGTCAGTGATGAAGGACTGGGTCATGGGTAGATGGATGATAGGTGAATAAGTGATGGTATGGTTGTTGATAGATGGTGGATGGGCAGTCGTTAGTGTTGGGTGAATGGATAAAAGAGAGCTTGCAGTTGGGGGGAGGGTGAGAGGTGATGAGTGATTGGCAGATGCAATAGCTGATGGTCAGATGGATGGTGGATAGGTGACGAGCGGGTGGGTAGATGAATGTTGTGTGATAGATGACCAAATGATTTGTGATGAGTGATGGATGAGTGTGTGGTGGGAAGCTGATGGATGGGTGACAGGCAGATGGGTGGCTGGCTGCTCTGTGATGGGTGGGTGGGTGACAAGTGGTGGCCGGTGGGTAAATAGATAGCTCATGGCTGAGTCATTGCTTAAGGGTGGATGAACAACAGTCTTGAGTTATATGTGGCGGGTGATGGGTGCATGGATAACGCTTGATAGCGGATGAGAAAAAGTGATGGGGAGCATGTGGGCAGATGGTGTGGAGTCACTTGTGAGGGAGGAAATGAGAGTGAAAGAGCAAACAAACGGGAGAAGGTGAGTGAAGAAACACTAGGCAGACGGCTTCATACGAAGGCAGCGAGCATGGATGCCCCTTAGTGGAGGGTGGCAAGTAATGGGATGGGTGAGTGAGGAAAGGTGGGAGGGGGCTGTGCAAGGCTGAAGAGGCCCTGCAGACACTGGAAGGCTAACACTTAGGGAAGTGGATGCTGCACAGCGGCCATGAGAGGGAAGGGGGGAGTGGAGGGCAGGCGTGTGAGACAATGGATGGGTTTGTGGGTGAAGATGTTTCAGAGTGGATGAACATGGGACAACAAGAAAGAGGGGACCATAGAAGAAAGAGTCATGAGGGGACTGCCAATGGGGTGGCACAGGCCATGTCTCCTGCAGAGGCACAGCATAAAGTCCCCAGGTCAAAAGAGAAACCCTTTTACAGTGCCCAAGGAACTGGCAGACCAGGGCTTCCTGAGTGACTTGAGCACCAACCGCCAACACAAGCCTCGGGTGGCTTCAGAGGAGTCAGTGCTACAGAGCGAGGCGGTGCCTGGACCTCCCTCAGCTCTTCCTGCTCCTGCCACCTGTGGAAGCAGCCGCTTGGCAGAGTTGGCAGCGGTGGAGCAGCGGGACCTATGGCCATGACCTTCTCTGTTCCTGTATGTAATTACTGTCATCCCAGATAATCACTTCGAAATCACCATGTCATTATGAACCTTCGTGCTATTTCACCCATTTGTCTGTGAGCAGCCTGTCCGCAGAGCTGAGCTTGAGGCTTAGCGGGATGGCTCTCTCTCTAACCCCCTTCCCTCTCCCTCCCTCCCTCCCTCCCTCCCTCCCTCCATCTCTCCCTCCCTCCATTTCTCTCTCTCCCATGTGTACTTATTCTACCATACACCTTGTTTGCTGTGCCTCTTTTGGTCACTGCTCTTGTCAACAGAGCCCAAAAAGTAGGACACACAGGTTCTTTAGTGCCATGGACTCCGGTCCCATAGTGAGCAGGATACTCCTTTGCTCTCAGGTTCTGGGGTGAGCATAGGTGGGAGAAGGGATCTGAAGTCAAGGACAAAGGGGAGGAAATCAAAGTCAGGCCCAGGAGGGACATCAGTGTAGATGGCACACTGGATGGTGGTGGAGACCCTGGCCAGGTTCCTCCTCGTGGCCTGCAGAACTGGCCAGTCTAGAGCACTCCAAAGCACAGAGCCAAGGCTGATGGACAGAAGATGAGCTGGACCTGGAAGGTTCTCTGGAACCCAAAGGGTAGCACCTGTCAGCCAGAATGCCTCATCAGAGGAGCTATAGGAGGAAAATAAGGACAAGTTTGCCCGAGGAAGACATTCTTCCTGGGTCTGGCCTCTAGCTCATGAGCAGTGGCATTTTCCTGGGAGGGACAGACCCACCCTGTCCTGCCTGTGGCATCCTCCTGGACCCTCCTGCCCAGCACACTGCTTGCCTCATGACAACCTTACATCTGTCTCCTGGCTGCTTAGCAGAGCAGCTGAGGAGAGTGACTCCACCTCTGTGTGTCCTGGTTCCGTCATCTCAGAGTAGGGATATAATTATATACTCCCCTGGGGTGTCGGGAGGACTCCGTCTGGTGGCACTCGGGCTTGGCAGTGGCATGAAAGCCGTCACCCAATCAATAATATCAGCACCAGGGCACCAGGTGACTCCCCCACCTGCCAGCTGTCACCCCTGAGACTTCTCTCCTGCTGCACCGGAGCTTGGGTCACTGGCTGTCCAAACTCCCATTGGTTTCTATCTGACTCCCCTTGTAGCACAATCAACACTGCATATTGGGTAGGGGATGGGCATTCTAACTGACCAGAGGGAGGGTCGGTCGGGAGGTCCGGGTAGAGATCAAAACCAGAGAAGCCACCGGGGGAGGTGACAGCATTGTCTAACCTGGAAGACACTCCCACAGCTGGGCTCTGCCCAGAGGCTACACTCTGAGACCCAGAGCATCATAGGCTATTCCTCTCTCCAAGCTTCCCTGTAACACTCTCTCCAGGCTGGCAGTGAATACTTGGTCTCTGCCCCTCTAATGGGGTTCAGTTAAAGATGCCATGATAACTAAAGGGGGGCTAAAAAACTGAGGGTAAAGATCCGAGGGGTAAGAAGTCCACTCACAACAGATTCTGTCTAGCCATGTCTCTTTATTCTTCTCTCTTCAATCCAGCATTTCTCATGGTTCCTTCTTGTTCTCCCTTGTTCTATGGTGTTCTTAGTTCTACATCGTTCTACCTGATACAAATGTTCTCAGTCATATAT
>NC_022016.1:44441130-44472873 GCF_000317375.1 Microtus ochrogaster | reverse complement strand
ACACACACACACACACACACATATCTGTGGGTGTTGTGGGTCTCTTGGGTTACAATTAATTATCCTTTCTGCTGTCCTTGAGAGTAAAACACAAGACTTAAATTTCCTGAACTAAGATCATCAGTACACTGAGGTGAAGTTGAGAGTGAGGAGCTGGGAATCTTTTCAGTGAGGAAAAACCAGAGCAGCAGCTTGGGCAGGTAGTGGTTCTATGTCCTTGGAGATCTTTGAATATCTTAGACAGAATGGTCCTCTTGCCTGGACTCTAAGCACCGACCAGATGCCTGCTGATGAAGATAATTGCAGGAAGACAGATCTGTGTTTACCTAGGGGAGAGGAACAAGGCCTGGCAGTGGGAAACTGTATTCATGAAACAGTTCTGAGCTGTGGGAATTAATTCCCAAATATGTATCAGAAAGGGAAGTCAGCTACAGCGAAAAATCTAGAACAAAGGAAAGCCACTTTATTCACAAGGCAATAACGTCAAAAAGCCTGGCTCTTTGGTTTAGCCTTTACCAGATCCCTTGGTTCTGGTAAGTCACCTGTGAAAAGATGCGTGATCAATTACTGTATAATGTGGCGCTTGTGGCACCCCTCATCCGACCCACATTTGTTTGAATCGCCAGGCTACACAGGAGGGGTAGATGCGGCAATCACAGTGTTTGGGACTGGGGAGAACGGAGCCACTCAAACATTAATTTGTTCACTACAAACTGGAGCCTCCAGGGCTCCCCTCAATCTCCCTCCCCCATCTCATCCAGTCCAGGCAGTGGGCACCTGCTTGGCCAATCCTGGCTCCTTGCAGTTTGATTCTGCTCTCCAGGACAGATATAACAAGAACATACGAGACCCTCAGTGGCTGAGGCATCTCCAGGGGAAATGAGGGTGATGGTGCCAAGATATGGTCTGGGGTTTGGCTTTTCTGCAAGAATCAGCTAGCTTCAAACCTACCCAAGCTCAGTTAGTCTGGAATCTACCAAGATCTGGATGGCCATAGCCAAGCACTCTCAAATATGAAACCTGTACTTGTGGGTAACTTGGCTCAGAGAAGCAAAGAAACATAGCCAAGGTCACACAGCTTGCTAGACTGGGATTCTAACTCAAGTCCCTGTGACTGCAGGTGAGCTTTTCCATTGTGCTATGCTGCCTGTCACTTCTGGTCACTGCTTGGTGAAGTGGCCTCTCTTAGTGTTTCAAACAGAGCTTTATACTTATCTTCACCACAAGTTCCTTGGGGTTGAGGTTGAAACTGTCTCTTCCATCAAAGTAGGAATTCCCTGTGACTCCTCCATCAGACTAGGAGTTCCCTGTGTCTCTCCCAACAGATGGGAGTTCCCTGTGTCACCTCCATCAGACTAGGAGTTACCTGTGTGTCTCCTCCATCAGATAAAAGTTCCTTGTTTCTCCTCCATCAGATGGGAGGTCCCTGTGCCTCCTCCATCAGACTAGGAGTTCCCTGTTTTTTCCCCGTCAGACTAGGAGTTCCCTGTTCCTCCTCTCCATCAGATGGGAGTTCCCTGTGCCTCCCCCATCAGACTAGGAGTTCTCTGTGCCTCCTCCATCAGACTGGAATTTTTTACTCCTGTGCTGTCTTGCCTTCCTTATTGTCCCTCCATCTGTCAGCAATATCCTTGCTGGGTTCTTTCTCCTGGCATATGGCCCTACCATTGTCCTTTCCCCCAGTCCCCTCCCAGGGCTCTGTCTCTTCCTGGCAGATGGCAAATCCAGGATACCAGGAGCAATAAGAAGGTACAGAGAGACAGAGGAACAGAGAGACAACTCAGCTGACCCCTCCCATTGTGAGATGGTACCCACCCCTACATCAGGCCTTGGACAGAGTAGAGAGGACTCCTGTATCTTGTCCATCCATAAAATTACCCAGAGTCTTTGCTCTTCATGGGTCATGACCTCAGATTTCAAGTTCTCCCCAGATCTCCATCACCAATGTCCCGGGATCTCCCGTCTGTGACACCCCATCCTTCCTACCTGGAAGGTGGCCACTGGGAGTGGGTAATGCTGTGTCCACATTGAATCCCCACCAGCTGGGACACCAGCATCCTCACCCTGCAGCTGGGCACTCCAGACAGACTCGGCAGAGTCCAGGTCCTGTCTCCATCCTCTGCCTGCTCTTCCCGGGGCTTTGGAGTCAGACATATTTAGATTCCAATCCCGCTCCTGGTATTTATGAAAACACAACCATTTGTGACCCCTGACCCACAACCATGCTTCCAGAATCGATCCTCGAATGGAAAGGCACCACTACCCAGGGACCTTCACGCAACAGCAGCTGTCGAGGTATTGTAATAGCAGAAACCTTGAAATCGCTGGAGCATGCATCAAAGGGGGACAGACTGAATATGCAGGGTACCACGCCACTGAAACCAGAGAGTCATTAATGGGACAACTTCACATCGGTCTGGTTGACCTGAAATGTCCGGAATGAAGAGTGTACCAGGTACTGTGTAGGAGGAGCTCTCAAGGAGTGGGGAAGCTGCCCAGGTGTGGCAGCCCCCCACGTCTTCCTCAGGGGCCCCATGATGTGAGCACATGTCCTTGTCATCCATAGGTGTGATTGGCTCTTGGTTATCTGTGGGAGGGGACAGTGTGAGGACATACAATAAACGCAAAGAAGGAACGATGGCATTTGAGACTGCAATGCTGTTTAAGTTGCTCCCATGAGCAAAGACACAGTACCGTGAAAACCTCATCTCTGGCTGGGATGTGGCTCAGTGGATAGAGTGACTGCCAGGCATGCCCAGGTCCTGGTTTCCAAACCTAACCGGCAGTACACAGGGCATGGTGGTACACATCTCTAATCCAAGCACTCCAGAAATGGAGACAGGAGAATCCAAAGTCCAAGGTCATCCTCCACTCCAGGAGGCTCTGTCTTAAAAGATACATAAATAAAAATGATTAAAAAGATAAAACTCCCATCTCAGCATGAGCCTCAGTGTCTCCACACAGCCTCACTGTCAGGACTGAGCCGGAGTAGTTACCATGGGAGCATGGGAAGGAGAGAGAGGAGGGAGTCTTCACCCGGCAACTGACACTAACTAACCCTGTCATCCAGGCTCTACCTGCACACAACCACTGAAGCCACCCACCCTTACCTTCCCCAACAACTGGAGAATGCTGACTGCCTTCTGTTGCTCTGTATCTTGAGCAACCTTCACAAATGTCCCCTTTCCTCTGAGCCTTGTTTGTCCATCCTGAGGAAAATCTAGTGTCTCCCTGATCTCCTGGAAGGTCCAGCAATGCCACCAGGCCAGCCTGGGCAGAGCTTCTTTGGCGCCACTAGAAGGTGAGTGGGTGTGACCAAGCTCCTGGGTATTTATTTTGCAAAGGCTTGGAGCTCTGGCCTGCCAAGCTCACCTTCAGTCAGTGTCTGAAGATGACTAAGAGATCAGAAGCCACCTGCAAATACAGCTTGAACAACTTCTACCCCACTGGAATTGGGGTTAAAGTCTGGGCTTCTGAGAGGAAAAGATTTGCTGGATTCGAACAGGAGAAGGAAGAGGAGCAGCAACGGGAGGAGGGAAGGAAGGAGGCGGGGAGGAAGGAGAGGAGGAAGATGAAAGGAGGGAAGAAAGAAGATGAAGAGGAGGGAGGAGGGGGAAGAAAGGAAGGGAGAAAGAAAGAGGGGAGAAGAGGAGGAGGTAGAGGAGATGGGGCAAAGGCAGGAGGAGACTGGGGAGAGGGAGGAGGGAGGGGAGGAAGATGCAAAGGATGGGAACAATTAGAGGGAAGGAGGAGAAGAGGTGTGGGAAAGGAAAGGCCCAAGAAAGAAGATAAAGAAGAGGGAAGGGGAGAGAGGAAATGGAGATGGGGGAAGGAGCTGGAAGGGGAGGAGGAAGATGAAAGGGGTGGGAGAAAAGAGAAAGAAGATGAAGGAGAAGGAGGGAAAAGGGGGAAGAAAATGGAGGGGAAGAAAGAAAATGAAGAAGATAAAGGAGGGAGAGGGAGGAAGATACAGAAGAGGAGGGAATAGAAGAAGAAGAAAAAATGTGGCAGAAGGGAGAAAGAGGGAGAACAAGGGGAGGAGGGACTGGAGAGGTGAGGGAGGAGGGACTGGAGAGGTGGGGGAGGAACCTCCTTCAGTGTTGTTCCAGAGAGACAGACACAAAACATCCTAATTCCTGGTATCTTGAGGAGGAGCTGACTTGCCCAGAGCTGGCCTGAACCCTGTCATCTGCAGAGACTCATGGGACACTGGCTGCCAACAGGTACATACACTGCCTGCAGGTGTACGGCTACCATGGACCTGCTTACCCCCACCATGGAAAAGGAGGGAAGTCCAAGTCTGCCCGGACTGAGTTTACGCTGACATGACTGAGCTCTGCTGGAATTGTGTGAGATTACATTTCCTGCCCTCGGGCAGAAAGGGAGTTGGAGACAGAAATTCAACTCCTGAGTAGCAAAATGAAGTCACAATGCTTGACACGCCAGAGTACGCGGTGGGAACGCTCATGCTGACTGGATCCAAAGACCCCAGATGAGAAAATAATAAAAAGAGCCTGTGGGTGGTTAGAGTGGCCTGGACACCACCCTCAAAGCCTCCCACTGCCGCCTTTACAGGATACCCAGCTAGGGACAGGGTAGGGGAGAGTGGGTGCCACTGTTCCACCCCCACCTGCCCACTATTGGATGTTTTGTTCTCCTCGGGATTCTGTGCTCCTATCGGGGCTGGGGACGCAGCATCCACAAAGAGCCCTGCAAATCTCCAAGACCTAGAACGGAGGCCCTAGACCTCAGCAGAGGGCTTCCCAGTCTGAGCACTGTGAGGCTCGGAGCGGGGTCACTCTTTGTGGTGGTAGTGGGGGCATCCTGTGCCTTGTAAGGTTTAGCAGCCTCCCCGGCCTCGACCCACCAAATGTCACTATGTCTTACTCCTAACGGTGGAGCACAAGAATGTCTCCAGCACTATCAATGCCTCCTAAGGCTCTGCTCCAAGGCTGCCCTGCCTTCACACTGTTATCTGAAGGCTCTCTGAGCACAGCTGTGTTACATGGGTGGCTGCTCTCTGCCAGCAATGGTGAGGGTGTGCCCTCCTGGCCCGGGCATCTGTTATGATAGTTAATCTTGCCAGCTTGGCAGACTTTTAGAGTCAACATGGAAACGCACCAGGGGGCATGCTTGAGAAAAACTTTCTAGATGAGGCTAAGATGGGAAGTTCCACCCTGAATGTGGGCAGCACCATCCCCATGGGCTGGGGTCCAGGACTGAATAAGAGAAAGCTGAGCACAAGCATTCATCACTCTCTGCTTCCTGACTGGATGCGACAGGACCCGCTGCCTCACATACCCGCTGCCATGACTTCCTGCCACAACGGACTATGCCCTCAAACTGTGAGCCAGAAGAAGCCTTCCTCCCTTCCACTGCTTTCGTCAGGCATTTTGTTACAGAGACAATGAAATTAACTAATGAATTCATCCTGGGATCCTTACATGGACTGGACCGGTGCCAGATGGGGCTGGTTGCATTGTTACAGAGTGAGTAGAGGCAGAGGAGGCAGAATCAAAAGCAGGCATCTCAACCGGATGGGGATGCAAAGAGCCTGATCCAGGATGCCCATGGGGTCTCTGCCTTGGGAGCCTGATCCAGGATGCCCATGGGGTCTCTCTACCTTGGTTATGTGCCACGTTCCTGGTAAATGTGCATCTAACAGTTAGCCAGGCCTGGGATCATTGGGTGGGACAAGGAGCAGGAGGCTGTTAGTCGGGGGATAGCTTCAGGTCCACCTCAGTCCTGAGCTTCCTGTCAGGCACGCTCCCCACTCCAGGCTATACCTCAGGCTCAAGAATGTCTGTTGACATCCCAGGGCACCACTGCAGGCCAAGCCATGTACATTAGAAACTTGGAGACATCAGGACCTAAGGATGTAGTGGTGGCTGGGCTACCCACATGACTCTGGCTATCCATCCTGTTCCATGGGACAGAATGGTTTCATATCTGGCATTAGAGACAGGGTAGACAGATACCAAAGTGGGGGTCACAGGAAAAGACCCTGAGCTGCGCCTGGAGGATGCCAGGGAAGCAAGAATGACTGTAGAAAGCCACACTGCTGATGAGCACAGCACACTTGCTGCGGTAGGCAAAAGGCACAGGAACCCGAGCAGCCCCTGCTCAGACACCCCCTCAACATCTAGGACACACCAGGACCTCCTTCCCCTTCCCCAAGCCTGCCCCAACTATTGCTTCCCCAGCTCAGGGGAACCACCTTCCACCCTGGGCTCCACAGCAACACGGCCAGGAGCCCCTGGGTTCCTCCTCTTCCTACGTTATTCCAGGCACATGGCTCCACACACGAATCTTCTGCTCTATGCTCCCCTCCTGGATCCTGCAGCTCCACCTCCCCGCAGAGATCTCAGACACTGCTCCTTTGCACCTGACCCATTAGCTGTGCGATATGGAGCTGGGTTTTCAGTCCTTCTCAATTTTCTTATCTCTGGAATTAGCATAATGATGGTATGACCTGTAGGGATGTTGAGAGGATTCAATGACTAATCGTGGAGCTGCCCTTGGCCCTGAACCTGGGGTGCAATAAACGAATAAATGATCAGATCACTAATGGGAGTTTCTCGGCGGCCCTGCACCCTCCTTCTGCTCTGGCTTTTCAAACCACAGGCTTGACCTTCCAGGGTCAAAGAACCCACCAGGACCTCTGTCCCCCACACCAGCTCTGCAAATGCTTCTGTCTGTCTTCCAGCGCTGAGTGACGAATGGCCCCAACACAGCTCTGGTTTAAAGCCAGAAGGCCCACCTGCCTTGCGGAGGGTGTGAACTGGGACACAGAGAACAGCCTGCTCAGGTCCCCTGTGGTTCTAGTTGCCATGTCCCAGTCACAGCTGTGTCCAGGCTTGATTAACAGTGTCTATGAAGGCTCATTCATGTGGCCTTTGGCATGAGACTTCAGAGCCCCACTGACTGTTGGCAGGAGGCCTCAGTTTCTCCCATGGTCTTTCCGCACTGGCTCCCTTAGGGCCACTGATACAAGCAAGGGGTAAGCCACAGTACCTTTCCAAAGCGAGTCTTAGGAGACAGACCATCAGGTTTCTAAATAGCATCTTTTTCTGAGCTAGGGTCTTTTGTAGTCTAGGCTAGCCTTGGGCCCACTATTTGACCACGATTAACCTTGAGCTCCTGATTCTCCTGCCTTTGCCTCCAGAGTTTTGGGATTACAGTAGTGCAGGCTGTAGCAGGAGGGGACGCAGTACATGGTACCATCGTGGTGGGTGACTGCCACATTTTTTCAGGTCAACGCTGTCCCCGTCTCATAGTCTTCCAGCAGCATTTCAGGAACAAAGGACAGCTGAGCCTCTGAGCCCCTGCACACGCTGTTCCCTGTACCCAGAATGCTCTTCTCTCATGTCTCACCCCACTAGTGTTTGAAGGCTGAGGGGGGTCTGCAATGCTGCTCCAACCCTAACAAACCTGAAGTGTGTGCTTCCCTAGCCAAGGTGCCGACATCACCAAGCAGCCAGCATGGACGGTGACAGTCACCACAGCTACCCAGCGATTAATCCATTTAGTTCTGGAGTCCTCGGTCTCCCCATAGCTCTGCAGTCACTGCCCTTTAGGAATGAAGGGAGGGGCTTTGGAGAGGCAGTCTTGCTCCAGGTCATGCTGCTGGCAGTCTGGGGCTGAGGAGATGGTTCAGCAGGAAGGAAACTTCCAGAGCCGGAAGCTGGATGCCTAGTAGCCTAGCTCCAGGTTCAGGAGAGACCCAGTATCCAGAAGGAAGTAAGACATGCACAGACATGTGCAACACACACCACTCACATACACACTACACACAAGCACTCACATACATACACACACCTGCACACCACACCCACTGCACAGACAATCACTCATACATGCACACAGCACACATACATGCACACCACACACATCACACACAACCACTCACATGTGCACCACAATGCAAGCACATACCACACACACATGCCACACACAAGAACTCACATATACACACCTGCACACCACACCCACTGCACACACAATCACTCATACATGCACACAACACACATACATGCACACCACACACACACCACTCAAATCACACACAACCACTCACATGCGCACCACAATGCAAGTTCATACCACACACACATACCACACACAAGCACTCACATACACACACCTGCACACCACACACACGCGCACACATACATGCACACCACACACACACCACTCAAATCACACACAACCACTCACACGAGCACCACCATGCATGCACATACCACACATACACACACATGCACACCAGACCAACTACACATAAACGTAACTCACGCATTCATACCACACACACACACACACAAAACTACTACACCCATCACATACAACCACTCATGCACACACACGCACACTAATGCACACATACAGACACACACAAACAGGCACATGCATGCACAGTCAATCCCAGCCACTAGCTCTCATAAATGCCTACAGCGCTAGATCTCCTGGACCATGAACTCCGCGAGGGACAGGATGTGAACTCACTTGTTCCCAGCAGGGGCAGCCCTGACCCATGGGCAAGAGAGAAGAGATGGACAGTAACAGAAACTGGGGAGGAGAAGGGAGGGAGGAAAGGAGAACTAGAGGAGCTGGGCCTGATGGAGGAAGCAGTTCTGGTAGAAGCCAGCCTGAGGTTGACCCACCAGGTCTGCCACTGCAAAGCCTCCAGCCTGTTCACTCAATGCCTTCCCCTGGCCAGAGGAGGAAGGGCACCCCGCCTCACTCACCATGGCACAGGGTTCCTGCAGACTTGTGGCACTGGCCTTTAATTTTTATGTGTGCTTAGCCACTTGTCCTAGTGAGGGGAATAATTTAATTAACTCTGCGAACAGTAATTAATTTTAATTGTTCACGGTAATTCATTATTGAACACTCTATTAATAATTATTAAAATCCTAAAGCCCAGTTACTGTCCTGTGATAAGATAATTAAACACTTGTGCAGGGGACACTTCATCCCAAGTACCTTCCATCCCTCTGCTCTCCAGAGCTAGGCTTTCTCCACTCAGCTGAGTCTCTGGAGGCTCCCAAGGGTGACAGGCCTCTGGGGAGAATGCTGTGGTACCCAGATAGTCCACTCTGCAGCAGGCAGAGACGAGGCTAGTCAGCAGCACTGCAGAATGGCCACAGAGAGCCCTGTGTGCTCACCTCTCACGACTTGGCCACATAATGTCCCCACAGTGACCTTGGACGTGGAGGTTAATTAGGCCATCACATTAGTAGGCATTCACTGTACCCTCTGCCCACACTGACTCCTGACACAGGAGCTGCTGGGGACACAGGCAAAGCACTGGCCTGGGGAAGAAAGTGCTAGTACTGGGAGTGAGGCCAGGGTGAGTGGGAGGATGGAAGGATGGATTGGTAGGTGGAATAAAGAAGGAAGGGGGAAGTAGAGATAAGGATGGATGGATGGATGGATGGATGGATGGATGGATGGATGGATGGATGGATGGATGGATCAGAGGATGGATGGATGGGTGAATGGATGGATAAATGGATGGGTGGGTGAATGGATGGGCAAATATAAATGAATAGATAGGCAGGTAGAGAGGTGGATTGATGGACAGATGAGCAGGTAGATGGGTGGATGGATCTATAGATAGAAAGTGGGTAGATGGATAAATGAATGGATACATGGGTGGATGAGTGGATGGATAGATGTGTGAATTAATAGGTAGACAGATTGGCAGGTGGGTGTGCGGGTGGATGGATAGAGAGACATGAATGGATAGATGGGTGGGTGGATGGATGGGCAGGTAGGCCTGGGTGTGGTTTTCAGTACCCACGTGGCAGCTCACAACTCTGTAATTTCAGTTTTTGAGGATCAAATTCCCTCTTCTGGTCTCTGTGAGCACACACATAGTACACATACATACATGCAAACAAACACATATCAAAATAAAACCTTTTTGAAGTCAGAAAGTATAACACTTGGGAGGCATAGGCAGGTTCGAGGCCAGCCTGGTCTACAGAGAGAATTCTAGGACACACAGGGCTACACAGTGGAACCCTGTCTGGAAAAACAAAAAAGAAAGAAAGAAACCCAAAAGGTGGAAAGTGGCCTGTGTGGGTTTCACAGAGCTCTCACAGACAAGGGAGGCCTGGAGTCGGATTACCTCAGGGCTGCACAGTGCTCCCTCAGTGTGCACCTGGCCCCAATCCCCAGGGGGTGGGGAGGAGAGGTGTCAGAGGTCAGACAGCACTAGGGCTGTGGAGCAAGCACATTAGGAAGCCTTCCTGGACCAGTGATGCCTGACCTAGGATTAGACGGATCTTTCTTTTTCATTTGAACAGGAGAGAAAAATGGGCTCCAGAGTGAGTGTGTCCTGTGCAAAGGCCCTGGGGTAGGGACGAGTATATGGTGGTCTGAATGGGAATGATGCCCGTAGGCTCATACATTTGAAAACTTAGTCAACAGTGGAACTATCTGGGGACGATTAGGAGGTGTGTCCCTGGGTGGGGTGAACTTTGAGGTTTCAAAAGACCACACCAGGCCCAATCTCTCTCTCTCTCTCTCTCTCTCTCTCTCTCTCTCTCTCTCTCTCTCTCTCTCTCCTCTCCCCCACCCACCCTGCTCTCTCTCTGCTGCCTGGGGATCAGGATGAAAACTCTTCAGCTACTGCCTCCGCCCCATGCCTATCTGCTTCCCGTCATGATGAAAATGAACTAAGCCTCTGGAACTGTAAGCAAACTTTCTTTTCTAAGAGTCGCCTTGGTCATGGTGTCTTCACAGCAACAGAACAGTGACTAAGACGGAGTGTGAGACACGAGGGCAGGAGATGGTCTGGGAAACAGGACATGGGTCCAGCGGGCAGGGAAGAGGTGACCCTCACAGAGAAGGACCATGTCCATGAGTTGTACTGCATGGGACCCAGTCAAGAAACAGAAGTCCATGGGCGGCTGGTGGAGACTGAGTGAATGGGCCGCACTGCCTCTACCTGCTTCAGCAACTGTGGCTCACTGGCCAAATCCCAACCCTGAGTCCGGGAGCCAAGCACGCATGGAGCCAAGCAGCCTCGTGCATTGGCCAGAAGCACTGGGCAGCTGTAGCTGTGGCGAATGAGGGGAGAGGGCAAGGAAGAAGGAGCAGAAATCTCCATGGGCCTCTCGGCTTTAAAAACATCCCTGGAACACTCGCTCAGACATTCCAGAAACATCTATCGAATCGCTAATGTACATACGGCAGCCGACAGAAGAGATAAACCTCCCTGCAGAACATTTACTCCACCAGAATGCACTGAGCTGCCAGTGCGCCAGGAGTGTGGGCTGCGGCAGAGAATGAGACAGGTACCCTTGGCATAGTCCCCTGCTTGGCGCCTGGGAGGCAGAGCACAGCAGGGGGAAAGGTCCGGGTTACCTTCAGACCATGTTGTCCATGATGACAGATCTAGGTGTCAGTGGGACTAGACTGTGGGCCCAGATGTTTGGGCAAATGCTCCTCTAGATGTGGCTGGAGCAGTATCATGTCAACCAGACAGTGTTCTGTTACTGTAAGGAAATACCCGAGGCAATCGACTTAAAGAGATGAAAGGTCAATTTTTAGCTCACATTCTCAGAGCTTTCAAGTGACTGTTTGGGGACTGCCATGAAGCAGCATGTAGTGGCATGGCAGGAGCGCACAGCAGAAGAAGGACATCACAGCCAGGATGAGAAACGGGGGAGGAAGAGATCCAGCATCTCAGACCCCTCTTGAGGATACGCCCTCCATAACTAAAATCACCCACCACCTCCCAAGAGTTCTGAGGACAAAGGAGGGGCCACACAGAAGATGCCAAGTGCAGTGAGGGCTGTTCGAGATGTGACCAGCAGCATCTACGGTGAGTTGGCTCTAGAGTCACCCTTCACAATGCGAGTGACCCCATCCAGTCACATGAGGGCCTCAAAGACTGGGGTTTGCAAAGAAGCCACCCCCATCCCCCAAGAATGCAGGATGGAATCCTGGGTGCTCAGCCTGCCATCCTGGCCAAAAATGTGAACTTGAGTCTGTACCATCTGCTCATACCTGAATGCAGAGCTACTAACCTCCATAATGGTGTGAGTCTCCTCTCTCTCTCTCTCTCTCTCTCTCTCTCTCTCTCTCTCTCTCTCTCTCTCCCTCCCTCCCTCCCTCTCTCCCTCTCTCCCTTTCCCTTTCTCTCTCTCCCTCTCTCCCTTTCTCCCTCTCTCTTCTCCCCGCTCTGTGTGTATCTGTCCTGTACAGGTCAATGGTCCCTGGCCAGAACTCCACACCACACCAATGCCCAAACAAGGTGGAACTTCAGCACGTGTCTATGCCCCATCTCCCCTTCAGCCTAGAGCTCCAGCCTTTCATCCGGGAGTTCAGGAAGATCTGTGGACCCAGTGGGAGCAGACAGCTCTTCACTGCTCCACCCCAAGCCTACCTCAACAATTCCCTCCCCCACCCCCAGAGCTCCTACCATCATAGCCCCAGAAGAGTGGTTGGTTCCTTACAGCTCTGCAGCCTGTGCCTGGTTCACAGCAGGGCTGGAAGTGGCTTGCGGTTCCAATGACCCTGGTGGAGGTTTTTGGGCACTGGAGACAGCAAGAGGAGAATGCGGGTCAGTTGGGGCACCAGCTCCCACCAGGATGGGCACCATATCCCTAGTCCTCATACAAAGAAGCTGGGCATTCTCACGGTTTAACAGTCTGCCCCCTAGAGGAAGTAGAGAGGATCTGCAGCCTGGATTAGCAAGGCTCATACCTATTGAGCACCTGCCATGTACTTTGTGAAGGAGACAGGTATAGTTCTGCCCTCAGAAAGCTCCACAAATGCCTAAAGTGCTTTGTATTCCTGGAAAGCATAGGGACAGTAAGAGATGGCGAATCCTAGGGGCACCTGGGGAAGAGAGGACACAAGCCCATCCTCCCGCTTTGGGATCAGGCCAGGACAGAGAACTGGAGAGCTGTCCCTTCCTGACTAGCCTGAAGCAGGAGGAGGGAAGAAGCTAGAGCACATGACACTGAGCCTCCTACCACAGCACATGATGCCTGTCCCCTTTTGCCCTCCTCCTACCAGAGCACATGTAGCTCCCCTCCTCCACCTCGCCCCAGGAGCTACAGACCCCAGGCCCAGCACCAGCGCAGCAGAGCACTGCCACTGAGCCCTTAGTACTTAAATCTCCCACTTACTTGAGCAATTGCACATTGACTCTGCTTTGAGAATAGAGACCCCCACCTCCAGGGAACTGTTGGGCAATGAAGCCGAAGCTGTCAAGTTCTGCTGCTTGCTGGGGCTGGAAGATGGCCCCTTCATTCAATGACATCATTACCAGCTTTCTGTTTTCTATAGCTTCATTCACTGCCTAAGCTTGGATGTTCTAGAACTCACTCTGTAGACCAACTCTATAGTTGGCCTCAAACTCAGAGATCCCCCCACAGCCTCCAAGTGCTGGGATTAGAGGCATGCCCCACCACACCAGGTTCTGAAGTTACCACATGTTGGAAACTTAGCTGGGTGGGATCTTGCCCTGAGATCACTACTCCCTTTATTCCATTTTTTAATCCATTTATCTCCTTTGAACAGAGGACTTAATTCTCTCCCACTTGCTGGTGCCCCTGTACATTTTGTATTTTTCCCTGCTCAACTTGCTCCTTTTCATTATAAATCTTCATCAGAGTTAACACTAATAACCACATAATAAAGTCTATACTACACTGTTTTGAGATTTCCTCTGCCAAGGGAATTAATCCAAATCTCTTCACTCTAGCCTCAGGCAGACTTTTCAGACAAGGGCAAAAAGCAGCTACATTCTTCACCAAAATATCACAAGACCAGTCTCTAGGCCACATACTGACATTCTCCTCCTTTGGAACCTCATGATCCAGGGAGCTCAAATCACACTCAGCGCCACTGCCTTCACCCTCCTACTGGAGGGTCCATTAAGTATTCAAGTGTTTTTCTAATCCATAATCCCAAAGTCCATGTTCCTTCAAACAAGAACACGGTCTGGCCGATCACAGCAACTGGTACCAGCTTCTGTCTTAGTTAGGGTGTCTATTGCTGGGAAGAGAGACCATGACCATGGCAACTCTAACAAAGGAAAACATTTAATTGGTCTGGCTTACAGTTCAAAGGTTCAGTCCATTATCATCAAGGTGGGTTATGGTGGTGTGCAGGCAGACACAGTGCTGGAGAGGTAGCTGAGGGTCCTGCATCTTGGAGGCAAAAAGAAGTAGTCTGTCTTGCTGGGCAGTATCGTGAGCGTATATGAGTCTTCAAAGCCCGTCTCCACAGTGACACACTTCCTCCAACAAGGCCACATCTGCTCCAACAAGGCCACACCTCTGATCCTACTTCCTTTGGGGGCCTTCTTTTTTCATACCACCAGAGTAGTCCTATGTTAAATTAGAGTTACCTGGGTCTGGATTCCGGATGAGGCCCCAAGACAATGGTGTCATTCCACTAATTCTCAGAAGTGTGAGGCCAGCAGGATTTACATGGAAGTGCCCGAGAACTTCACACACCTATGTACTAACACACACCTACACAGATTTGTATGCATGCTTACACACTCAACCATTCATGTACACACACAATCACACATTCAGCTTAAAAACAGGTAGAAGCATGCAGTGAGGAAATGGGAGGGGGAGCTGCCTGTGTTCTGAGAGTCCCCCCACCCCACGCACACACACATCAGGAGAGAAGGGTGGGTGAGGTGTCATTCCCTTCCCTCAAGCCCTCAGGGGACTTCAGTGGGTGCTTAGGTGGTCAAGCGGAAGAGGGAGATGTATTAACCAGGGTAAAGGGACCAGGATCCCAGAGAGCTAGAGGATGCCAAGAGGATCCCAGGGGGAAAGAGACCTCAGCAGCAGGCAGAGGCGGATGCGCCCAAGGGAGCCGGGCTCAGGAGAACGTGGACAATTCCAACAGGCGCCAAGAGAACAGGTGCTGGCTCACCACAGAGCAGATCTCATCCGGCCCCTCTAGCTACCAACTCCTAGCTCTCCCATCTTGCACACCTGAGGGTAGGACCCTGAGAACTGCTGTTGGGGACAGGAGGCTGGCAGAGTAGGGTAGGAAACTGAGTGCCAGGTCCTGCCCTCACACCTTCCACTTTGGACTAAGGCATGGGCAGCATGGGTGGAAAGAAGCTGCAAATTTCCTCTGGACATTCATGTGGCCAGAAGCCATTCCCACGTCCAAGAAAGCCCCAGGACATGCTCCGGACATCTGCCTGACAAAGACTGGGCTGCATCCCAGAGCGTGTGTGAAAAAGACAAAGGCAGAAAGGCCATGTGTGACCACTGACCCTGCCCAATTCCCCACCAATGAGGCACATGAGCCAGGATCGGGAAAAAGGCTGCATGGCTAGAATACAGCCACAAAGGATGTAGCCTGTTAATACTGGGTGTCTGGGAACTGCCCATGGCTCCCTGTCACCCTTTGGAATGGGAGTCTCCATTGACAGACAACAAGCAAGATATGCAAGGAGTCACACGAAAGGCTAGAAAAAGCATCTTTTAAAGAGGATTTCAATTCAAGGCCAGCCTGAGCTATAGGCTACAGAGTGAGACCTAGGGATGTAGTTCCATGCTTAGTATATACAAGGCCCAAATTCGATTCCCAGTATTGAGAAGGTGCCCTGGACTCCATCAGCCCTCTTCACAACTGCAGACAGGGCTTCCATCTGGGAGAAAAGAGGCTGGAAAGTAGGGTGAGAATCAGGGAGGGGATGCATGGGGCCCTGGGGCAGAGCCCTGGGCAACTTCCAGAAGCAGCCGTCATCCCCAGGAAACACAATCATCTGTGGTTTATCCAAAGCCTGATCCAGGTCTGGGCCTTCCCTGGAACTGGGTGCACCCTCACCAATGGAACAGGCTCGTGGGGTTCTGGGAATGGGAGTGATTCTGTAAGAACTGTACTCGGCTGATAGTGCCCTGCCTGCAACCATGCTGGCTGCACACACAATAATCCCCTCGACACTGACTGGTCATGGCTGGGGAAGATCAGGCTCCCACCACTTCTGGAAGAGGTAGACACTGGGATTTGAATCACCTGATGTCTCTGGCCTTCCTCTCCCCAGGGCACATTCACGCAGGAATCTCTGCATCTGTCTTTGGGCAAGAGGTGTCTTCCTGCCCGGGACACATCTGGGAGCTGAGTGGGTCCTCAGAGCTGAGCCAGGACACAACACACTGCGCAGACAGCTCACCCAGGCCCTCTGGAAGGCAAATGGCTTTTTTATGGCCACCAGCTGGCAAGGTCAGTACAGAGCAGAAAAGAGAGGCCAGGAGGGTGTTTGCCCAGGGCTGCCCAGGCGGAGGGTAGAGCGGGGGATTGAACTGTGCTCTTGCCATGAGAGTGACTACCAACTCCTGCTGCTGCTGCTGCTGCTGCTGCTGCTGCTGCTGCTGTGGCTGTTGGCCCTGACTATCTCATCTGGGAAACTGCTGGACCAGAAGGGCTGGCCCATCTGGCTGGAACATTCTATGACTCTTTCCACCCACAGACATCTCCCTCCTGGAGAGCCAGGCCCGATCCCCTCCCCCATCGCATAGGAGGGACCTCTCTGTGTTTGGGCTAGGTTATGTGTGTCCTTGTAGTGTAAGCAGACGTGTGCATGCATGCATGTGCATACGTGCATGTGTGTATGTGTGTGCATGTGAGGCCAGAGGTAAGTTAATCTTCCTAGATTGCTAGCTACCTGTTTTTTGAGACACTCTCACTGAACCTGGAGCTCACATACAGCCTAGGCTGGCTGACCAGGGGTCCCTGGGACCCTCCTCCCTCTTCCTTCCCAGCTCTGGGATTAGAGACACATGCCACCATGCCCATCTTTTTACCTGGACGCTGGGGACCTGAGCTCAGATCCTCATGCTTAGACAGCAGACACTTGACCCATTGAGCCATCCTCCCCATCCCTGCCTCAATCATTTTCCCCTCTGGGCTGAGGCTGACGGGGAGCACTTGGAACTAGGGGCTTGGCTGTGACTTTACTGGCTCAGGTCAGGGGTGGGACACAGCCTGGCAGGCCCTAGGGCTCCTGCCTCTCAGCATACGCTTGCTCCCTAAGCCACTCTCTCGATGGTTTCACCACCCTTCCCTGCCCCCTTGACAAGTGGAGTTTAATTATTTACAACAGCACTTCCCAGCCGTGGCTGAGCCCACTGGAACGTAGTCTGTGAAAGTAATGAAGGCTCAGTAATGCGAGACCTCACGGCAGCTCCAGTCACTAAATCAGAGCCTGGAGCACCTGGACTGCGCAGGCGTCTTCCCACCCTCCCTCTCAGAATCCAGGGTGGAGGGAAGTGACAACACAGGTGTGTCCAAGACATTTTTCCTCGTTTGAGGGAGAAGGACGAGGTAGGTTGCATGAAACGGGAGTTCCAGTCTTCCAAGACGGGGCCAGAAGGGCACCACATCCCTGAGGCGCGTAGAACATAACCTGTGACCCTCGCTGTCCCCCACCCTGAGAGGGCACAAAATGACCTGAGAGAGAGCACGCCTCAAGTCTCCGCAGGGCCTCTCTGTGCCTCAGTTTCCCTACCTGTAAGCTAGGAAAACTGAAGGTATTCTGCCTCTGTTTTTTTTCCTACAGCCTTGCAGTGTCTGTCCAAGCGACAGTAGTGAGGAGACAAACATTGTATGTCTGCCCTTGAACCCCGGAATCTCCCACAGCCCATCGGGCCAGATACTGGCTTCACCTCGGGAAGAGCGAGTGACTACAACAGACAATGAAAAGAAAGGGTCTTGTCCAGGCCTGTAGCTCCAGATGACACATCTGTCTTATAGTCATGATCAAGTTGAGGGAGATCAGGTTAAGGCCTTGCCCCAACACACGCCGGGGGTGGAGACACACTGGATCTAAGGCAGCAGGATGGAGTCAGGGTGGGGGACCTGAGGTGTTGATGGAAGGAGGTTGGGGGGGGGGGAGCGGGGGCTGGACCTCCCAGCACAAGGGAGACAGTCTCCCAGAATGCATTTGGGTTGGTGAGATCAAGGGCAGACAGGATAGCGGTACAGTCTTGGTAAATGAGGTCCAGGTAAAAGGTGAGCCCATCTGGAGCTGGAAGCAGTGGATGACCTTGAGGCGTTCCCCTCATTTTCTCCATCATCCTTATCTACCTTCAGAAGTCTACATGCTATAAAAGACTATCAGGCAGCTGTTGACAGTCTTTAACCCCCCCCCCCCAAGGACGTCAGCTCAGTCAATGTGAACACAAGACCATACTGAGCACCAACCAACCGACAAAGAGTCCTGCAGGAGCTAACCCCGATACATCCTGCTGCATGGAGGAGCTTGAACTTCTGTCTGGCCCTCAGAGAGCCGAACAGGCTGGCTGCCCTATCTCTGTATATAGAGACCTACTGGGGTGGGGGAGTCCCTCATTCAGTCACTCTGCAAATACAACCCTAAGCAGACCCCAGGGTTCTAGCTGTGGGCACAGCCAAGCTCTGTTTTCAGAAAGTGTGCATTCTCATGGAGAGATAGCTCATATAGACAAGAAGAAACAAAGCAAAGGAAATGGGGAGCAGATGTGAGGCTGTTGCTTCATAATGGGGTGCAGGGACCAGGGAGCCCCCTCTAGAAAGGCCAGTCCACCAGGCATGGTGGCATGCATTTGTAATCCCAACTACTCTGGAGGCTGAGGCAGGAGGATCACAAGCCTGAGCAAGTTGGTGAGACCCTAATGAAAAATGGTGGAGGGGGGCTGTGGATGAAGCTTTGGGGTAAAGCACTTGCCTGATGTACAAGAGTCCCCAGGTTCTATCCCCAACACCAGAAAAAACCTACTTTTTAAAATTACTGTGTATGCAATTTTATGTATGTATGTAATGTATGTATGTATGTAATGTATGTATGTATGTAATGTATGTATGTATGTATGTATGTATGATGTTTGTGTAAATACGGACATGCTCTCAGCTGGAGTGTGGAGGAACTTTCTAGAATCTTTTCTCTCCTCCCACCATGGATGCCAGGAATGAAACCTCAGCCTGTGCAGCCAGCACTTCCACCGCTGAGCCATCTCTCCAGCACAGACATTTTTTTTAAAGACCAATGTAGCAGGGACTGGTGAGAGAGGGAGAGGAGGGGAGGGGCCCTGACAGTAGGCTCTCCCCAGGCATGGTAGGATATGGTGGCTCTGTGAACAGCACCAAGCACAGGAGCCGCCAAGGTGGTGCAATGTGGCCTTTCCCAGGCTCTCTGGGACCCGTTGAGAACACTGAGCTGCATGGGCAGGCAGCAGGTCCTGACTATCTCCAGAGAGAGATGGAAGCTGGCAATATGGAGCCAGCCCAGCACGAAAGATGGGTCTCTGCCATCCTGGCATCACGATTGCCAAGGCCTTGGTCAGCAGGTCCACTGATGTACTAAAGAGTCTGTCACTGACTCTGCATCTAACTGCCTGGAAGCCAGCTAGGATGAGGCTCCCACACACCCACAGGCTACCGGAGACAAGCTCAAGTCAGGGGGCAGATGCTTAGGGAGCTAACTCTGCAGAGCCCTATCTGGGGTACACTGTGCAGCTCCTGAGGGGTGCCAAGCCTCCCTTAAAGGGGTATCCTTACACCTACAGCTGACTTAGCACCTTGTCAGCCTCCAGCCAGCCCATAGTAACCACTGCAGGGCTGATGCTGGCGCCCCCACTGGAAAGAGGAGGGCAGTGCAGTCATACATAACCTGTGAACTCCAGAAGCCAGCCAGCGCTGAGGGTCCCTCAAGCCCCGCTTAGTGCTCCACACTCTGTGCACAGAGCGTGTTTGTGTGTGTGTGTTTCACACCATGCATCTCCATTTCATTCATTTCCCCATCCCTTCATATCTGCCCTCTACTCTTGCACCGCCCCTCCCAAATAAAATAAAATTTAAGAGAAAAGAAGAAGAAAATCCATCTCATCATGGAAGCTGTAGTGTGACATAGTGAGTCACACAGTAAACCCTTTTATCCATGTATCTTGCATGTGTTCATTGCAAAGAGTCATTGGTCTGGTTCGAGGCCTCTGGTTTGTGCTATTGCGACCAATCCTGGCCCCTCACTGGGCCTCCTGCTGTTGCCCTGTATCATGGAGATCCTGCAGCTTTGGGTCTGCAGAATGGGTCCCTTCACGTGCTCCAACAGATCATATATGGGGTGGATGTTGAAGTGGACCAACTCAAAACCCTGGTTCTGGGCCTGGGTGGTTGCAGAGTTGGTCAGCCTGCCAGCTCTCCCTTGTCCTCACCACCAGGGTGAGCTCTCTATGCAGGAACTTAAAAAAACAATGAAACATTGCAAATTATTTATTATATCATAGGGGGACATTACATGCATATGACTGCAGTGCCTTCAGAGGCCAGAAAAGGACACTGAATCCCCTGGGACTGGAGTTAAAGGCAGTTGTGAGCTACCTGTGTGGGTGCTGGGAACTGGCCCTAGGTTCCCTATAAGAGCAGCAAGTGCTCTTAGCTGCTGAGCCATCTCTCCAGCCCCAGCAAGAGCTCTCAGACCCGTCATATACTGTGGGGAAGAGCCATTCTCATCCACAGCTTAGAGACAAGAATGAGAGTTCAGAGACACCAATCCATCAGCCTGAGATCACACAGCAGGGGGACAGCAGCTAGGTGTGAACCCTTGGCCCAGCCTGGCCACGCTGCTCTCCCCCAAATGGCCCCGTGCACAGCTCCAGGGAGCCCCTGTCCCATCACCGCAATGATCTCGGCTCCTTTGTGTCACCCTTCTCCTCATGGGCAGGATCTATTGAGCATTCACCCCTACGTCTTCTCCGCCCCCACTGATGCCCACAGAGTCCCACCCATTTCCTGCCTGGAATATGAACCCAAGTAGGTAGGAACCTTGTGGGGACAGGCAGCAGCTTTTAAAGAGATAAAAGCCCCAAAGATGACAGGCTGATGCTTAGTCATGCCCTCCGGAACTGTGTCTGATGAGTGCACAATGACTAAGACTTCAGATATAAAAGTACAGTCCTGGGAGACTCCCCCCCCCACCGTGAGCCGGGCTAGCCACCTGCTGGGCTGGACCCTGCGCTGGTTGCAGACGCACAGATGCACACACTCACTACACAGCAGCTGGTGGTGTCTGATCAGGATCACTTTACCGACATGGAGACCAGGGCTCAGAAAGGTTAAGGAACCTGCTCAGGGGTTGCACAGCAATGGCAAGAAACTGCTTACACAGCCTGTTCTCCAGACCTCTGCGGGGCAGGAGAAGGAAGATGGCATTGGAATCATGTTTGGAATTCAGCAGGTCAAACACCACTTGCAATTTTGCTGTGGTTCCCTTCACCAGCCTGGTCTTTTCCCCATAAAGGGACACAGCATCCCACTCTCGTCAGGATCATCGATGGCCCAATTAATCCTAAACAAACTGTCCCCAGATCCATGGTGGGGGGTGGGGCGGGACTATAATGGAACTAGCAGCACTGTCGGGGAGGGGGAGGCCCACGTGCCCCAGAAACCTACCCACCCCCACCTGCAGCAGCTAAATTCCCACTGCCAGGCCTTTATTAGCAGCCATAAAAGGCAGAGAAAGCAGAGAAGGGCTTTCTGCTCCCAGGTGGGGGCTGCAGTCCCAGGAATTTGTCATGTTTTGACCTGCTAGAGTTATGGAATTTATAATGCAGGCCCTGGAGAAATTAAAGGCAGATTATGGCCAGCCCTCCCCTTGCTGAATGTCTCCATGGGGAGCAGGGCTGCAGGGTATACTCAGAGGCTCAGCTTTCTGGGTGACCCTCACCCCAGGGTGTCAGAGGAGAGGGATCTGTAGCCTGTCCCCTCTCCAGGGTCATCTTACTCCTAGCCTGGACCCTCCCCAGGGCCATCTCACTCGGTGCCCCCAGCAACACCCAGCCTGTGTCTACAGGGTCCCCTTACTATCATCCTGGGCTGAACATGGTCCTGACACTTCAGAAAACCATGGTAGAGGGAAGATGTGACCTAAGTTGGGCAAATACAGTAACTTCATCTTAATTAAAAAGGTGTGGGGCCACCTCTCCCACTCTGATTTCAGGGCCTCTATTAGAGTCTAAGGGTCTTGTCGCTGTGACATCTCAGGACCCCAATTCCTCCTGAGAAAGTCAAGAATGCAGGCAGAATTGGTGGAAGCCAGGCTGCCAGCCTCCCTGAGCTTTGGGGCCCAGAACCCCAGAACCTCAGGGAGTGTCCTGAGTCCAAGAGAAAAGTAACCCTTACTGAGCACTGAGTCTACACTAAGAAACGCCCTAGATGTCTCTCCGTGTGCTAGAACCTGATAGAGAACCCTGTGACCTTCCCAACCAGGCAGCTTTCTGGAACAGAGGGTGAATGGACCAGAAGGGAAAGGGGAAATCCAGGAGCTGTCCAGACCCGGGGGTGCTGAAATGAAAACCCAAGAGGTTACTGAGCACAACTGTCCCAGGGGCAAGGCTAGCCCCCCCACCTTGACTACCCTGGTTCCCCAGCTCCATGCTCCAGCCCCTCTCCTGGCATCAATCACTCAAGCCCTACACACTCCACAGCCACTGGCAGGAAGATCTACTGGTCCCTCCCATCCACTCTGGACCCCAAACACCATCAGTACCAAATTCCTAGTCTACTAATAAGAACCAAACAAGTCTATTTAGCCTGCAGCTGGTGGAGGGGGTACACCATCAACGACTGGCCCCAGCCTACTGTGAGCTGCTCTCCTATACAATCTGGACCCCCGGTTCCTCAGGAATCCCCACCCCTTGGTGTGACACTCATGTCCTTTAGAACTATGCGTGCCAATGTCCATCTTCACTCCTCTTCACTTTCCAGGAATCTTAAGCAGCCCTGGGGGTGATACAGGGACAAGCATCCCACTCAAGAGGAACAGCATGGGAAAAGCCCAACTTGTTTGCCAAAGCCATCTCAGGCATCATCTTCTGCAAAGACAGCTCTGCTGTCACCACAACTGCCGTCCACCACTCTCCAGCACTGCCTGGGGTCCCTACATTACACAGTGTGGTTCTTCCCAGTCACTCAGACAAGAAGAGGAAATTGTCCCACAAGGCAAGGAATTTAGCACTCTGTTCTTTTGAGCTTTTATATCATGGGCACCTACTTGCCTGTGAGCCAGGAGCAGGACTGACTAAAGAGCGCTAGATACAGGGACCAGGAATGCTGACACACAATTGTAATCCCAGCACTCAGGAAGATCATTGGTTCAGGGCCAGCCTAGGCTGCAAAGTGAGTTCTGTTGCAGGCCAGCCTGAGTTATAGTGAGATCATCTCTCTTTTTTTCTATTTTTATTTGTGCATGAATTATATCACATGTATGCAGGGCCCTTGGAAGAGGCCAGAAGAGGATATCAGATCTTCCTGGTGCTGGAGTTACAGGCAGCTGACAATAAAGAGCTGAGAATAAAGCTCTAGCCCTAGGCAAGAGCGGTATGTGGTGTTAACTGTTGAGTCATCTCTCAAGATAGGAGAAGGAGAAGGAGAAGGAGGAGGAGGAGAAGGAGAAGGAGAAGGAGAAGGAGAAGGAGAAGGAGAAGAAGAAGAAGAAGAAGAAGAAGAAGAAGAAGAAGAACAAGAACAAGAACAAGAAGAACAAGAAGAACAAGAAGAACAAGAACAAGAAGAACAAGAAGAAGAACAACAAGAAGAACAACAAGAAGAAGAAGAACAAGAACAAGAACAACAAGAAGAAGAAGAACAAGAAGAAGAACAAGAAGAAGAAGAAGAACAACAACAACAAGGCAGCAGGAGGGTTGTGAGATTGTGAGATCAAGGCCAGCCTGGGATACATAGTAAGTTCTATCCGAGGCAATCTGAGTGATCATCTGAAATGATCTTCTAGCTTGTCTGGAGGCCAGGTGTGGTAGTGCATGCCTACAATCCAAGCACTCAGAAGGAACATGAGTTCAAACCCAGCCTCAGTTACTACAAAGACCTTCCCTGTGCCCAGCACTGGCTAAGAGCCTTATAAAGTGTAAATTCATTCAAGTCCATAGTAATCACAAAACCAGTCTAAGGGAGGCACTCTTAGGATGTCCCTGTTGCAGACGAGGAAACCGAGGCATGGGGAGGGTAGCAGAACCAGAACACAGTCGGGGCAGGGATTCCAACCCAGTAACTGGCCAGAGCTTGGATCTATAGCCACTTCTCCATCTCCAACTCTTAGAAAAGGTCCCTAAAACCCCTGCGGGTACTTGGTGCTGCCTCTAGCTCAGTTTTCACTATGAGCAAAACCAAAAACTTCTCCAAGAGATATCTCAGGATCCTGAGTTTCCAAATCCATCAAAGGCAAGTGCCAGGGTGCCACTGCCTGGCCTTGGCCATGAGAATAGGAAGTGCCAACTTCATATGACCTGGGTTGGTCAGCCCAAGGTCTCTCCCTTTATCCTCCTGCCAGCCCAATGCACCCCCTCTCCAGCTGCCAGGACCCTACCTCCTACTCCTGCACCTGGCTGTTCTGGCAGGCAGCCCCAGGGCCCCCATAGAGTATACACTTCCCCCAGTTCCAAGCAGCTTCCAGGCCTTGTTGGAGTTGGCAGACATGTTCTGGGCTCCACACACCGCCCCACCAGCCTGGGTGTGATGGCAGCTTGGCGGAGGTTGATGGCCCTGCTCAGCCCTGCGTTGTTGCTATTTTTAATTTAATTGGAGAATCAGCGGAGAGAGATGGTAACCGGGCCAGGGAGGTTTAAAAGCTTTCTGGGTGAGGGAGGGGAGAGCAGGCATAGGAAAGTTAGTAATTGCAGTCCAGGAAGCCAGAGTGGATGCTTGAACAGAAAGGTTAAATGTTACACTCTGAATCAAATGAGAAAAGGGGTTGTGATGACAGGTGCCCAGAGATAATTAAGAAAAAAACCCCTTGTCCATCTTCTCCAGACCCTCCCCACTACCACCACCACTTACGTCTGAGTTTCTTGCCTTCCACCCTTGGAGGCCCTGCACAGCAAATACAGCAGAAGGCACTACCACTGCTCAGCAGGTCAACGCATGTCTAGTCAGCTCTAATTGTCAACTTGACACAGCCCAGCATTATCTAAGTCTACACCTCCACTGAGGGACTGCCTAGATCAGACTGGCCTGGGATGTAGCCATGGAGAGTTATCCTCATTGCAAATTGGGGTAGGAAAGCATAGCCCGCTGTGAGCGGTGCCATTCCCTAGGCAGGCGCTGCTGCCCACCGTGAGCGGTGCCATTCCCTAGGCAGGCGCTGCTGCCCACTGTGAGTGGTGCCATTTCCTAGACAGGCCCTGCTGCCTGCTGTGAGCGGTGCCATTTTCTAGGCAGGCACTGCTGGGTTGTGTAAGAGGGTGGGTGGAGCAAGAGCCTGCTGGCGAGTGACAAAAAGCAGCATTCCTCCTGGAGTTCTATCCTGACATCCCCCAGTGATGGGCTGTGACCTGGAAGTGTGAGCCAAATAAACCCTTCCCTCCCCAGGCTGCTTTAGGCCAGAGTGACTTACCACAACAACAGAAAGGAAACTCTACCACCTCAACTACCCCGAAGCAGCTTTCACCCAAACATAGGGAAACCTTGTGTCTACCTCTCTCGGTTCATGAAATCCTGTGGGGCCCTCAAGAATTGAAGGGCCCAGGAACAGACACCGTGGAACAACTCACTTAAGATCTGTGAACC
The DNA here is from genome assembly GCF_000317375.1 of Microtus ochrogaster. Classification (NCBI taxonomy): domain Eukaryota; kingdom Metazoa; phylum Chordata; class Mammalia; order Rodentia; family Cricetidae; genus Microtus; species Microtus ochrogaster. Next base: position 44,447,319 of record NC_022016.1, on the reverse strand, counting down.
TCCTCTTGCTTCCAGCAATGAGACTTGAGCAAACATCCCATTTCAGTGCATCTGTTAGTCCCTGCAATGACTGGCCAGATGGTGACAGCCACAATCGATCTTAATGTTTCTAATTAACATAGGGCTGACACCACACTATAACATTTCTATGTTTTACTTTTCTGAGACGGGGTCTCTCATAGCCCAGGCTGGCCTTGAACTCTCTAGTAGCTGAGGATGACCTTGAACTTCTGCCCCTCCTGGCTCCCCACCTGCTGAGTGCTGGTACCTTAGGTAGGCACACCACACCCAGTTTTTGCAGAGCTGGGAATTGAATGGGGGGGGGGCTTGGTGCAGGCTAGGCAGGCACTCTAGCCCGAGGCCACGTTTCACTCAATGCTTCCTCTCTCGCATTAACACATTACAACCCCAGTCTGGAAGAGGGGAGTTTGCTTTCTCATCCCACTACGAGTGTATAGCTAAGCTAACCATGGGCTGGTCCAGAGCTAGAGACCCCAGCCTGTGCCAGCTGGTGATAAGCTGCTCTGCCAAAGAGTCAATGTCTTAGACTCCCTCACCTTCCCCCGAGGACTTCTAGTGGCTTGAGTTTGGGGCTAGAGCTGTGGCTGAGCAGTTACAGCTCACAAATGTTCTAAGATAAAGTGAGCGAGACTCCCTCGCCATCCAGGTCCCTACCTGTGCCTGAAACCCCAAGATTCCTGATGATTCCATCACAACTATTGCCTAAGTCAGTCAGCACTCGCTCCTAAAGTTAGCAGTGGGAATCCCCTTCCAGAAATAGTTAAAATGCAGTGCTAGACATCCCAGGCTGGGTTTGACCCACAGTGCTACCATCTTAGCAGAAAAACAAACAAATGAAAACTAGTTTTAGCTTTTATCTATGTATTGGTCAGCAAGCAAAATGGTTGCTGTAACAAGCATCCCTTAACTCCATGGCTGGACATAACAGAGTCTTCTTGTGTAAGGTCAGTGAGGTCCAGAGAACATTGGTTTTACTCAGTACCTCCTCTCTCCTTACTCTCCCCATCTCTGTGGTGTATGCATGTGTGTGCAGGTGTGGTGTACATGTGTGTAGAGGTGTATTGTGTGTGCTTGTGTGTGCAGGTGTTTGCAGGTGTGTACGTGTAGCTGTGAATACATGTGTGTGTGCCTCAGATTGATGTTGGGTGTCTTCCCCTATCGCACTGAACCTAACGTTCACTGTTTCTGACCAGCCAACTCCTGGGGTCTGTCTCTGCCTCCCATCCCTGAGGTTACAAACTTGTGCCACCATGTCCAGTCTTTACATGGGTTCTAGAGATCAAACTCAAGTCCTTACACATTCAGGCATCCTTTCTTCAGCTAAGAATTCCCAGAATCCATCAGGTCTTCTGAAGCCCACAGGCCCACTAGGGATGGGTTAACAGTCGGAGCACACTAAACTGGCTGGAAGTCACGCAAGCCCTGTGCACTTGCCGAGGCACAATGTGTGGGGAAAGAGACAACTTGTTCTTCACAGCGTGTCGGCATCTCTACCTCAGTCCACCCCACCCCACCAGCCCAGAGCCCATCACCGTGCTAGATGGGCCTATTTAGTTCTCCATGGTCTGAGATACCATAGCTACAGGTTCCCCTCATCCATGGGCTCAGCAAATTCTCAGAACTGTTTCTATAGGAAACACAGGCAGGCTTCTTCCTTGTTCCCTAAACAGCACAACTACTCACCCTGTGTCGGGCACTGGCAGCACACGAGATGGTTTTTAAATGCACAGGAAGATGGTGCTTGCATGCACGAGGCACGCTGTGCCATTTCGCCTAAGGAGCTCGAATACTCTCTGACGCGGGTACCCGTGGAGGTCCTAGAATTTATCCACCAGGAGTCCATCTCTTTTACTTCAAAGCCCCCGTGCCTGTAATGATTTCCCACACACAGTAGCCACTCACAGATTCCCCTCTTAGCCCCAGGCGCCTCAGAACCAATGGAAACCCCACACCTGGGTCTAGGAGCTGCCACCCAACCTGTCATCCACCAGAGGAGACAGCAAGGCTTCTAGGAATGTATAAAAGTATAAAGCAAGCCCCAACATAGACGGGAGCCTCTCCTGCATCAGGAAGGGCTACCCTGGCCAGAGGCTAAGGAACCAGAAATGTCAACTCTACCTTCCCATCCCAACCCCAGTCAAAACAGCCAGGAAGCTCAGAAGGCCTCCACTCCTCCTGCCCAGGCAATATCCACTCAGCTATGAATGGGACAAGTGGAGGGAGATGTTAACAAATGCCAAGTGAATGCCAGACATGGAGGCAGCAGTGGGCACCTGCCCAGTGTCACCTGCCTTAGAAGCTGATCCCTGAAGGCCACCAGTGGTGACACTTGCCCCCTTCCTTGAGTCAAATTCCTCTCTTGATACATGACAAAACCCACAGAATCTAACAGATCCCTCAGAGTTCAAAAGCCACAAATGTCACCCTTCAGTCCTTGAAGTTAACCCATCTGCTCCCATGTGACAAGAGTGGGTCCCTAGAGCCAGCTCACAGGTCACGGGCTCCTGCTTTCAATGTACTTCCCCTGCCCCCAGGTCATCTACTGGGGGCCTATAGGGAGAGAAGTGGGCTACCACAGGTCCACCCAGCCACACATCACAGTTTCTGCTGCTGCTGCATGCTCTGATCTTGTCATGGGAGACATCCCTCTAACATAGCTCATTGTACAGGCTCTCAGTTAAACCAGGATACACGCCGTTCTCTCCACAGGCTACCACACTAGATGAGAGCGTCTGGTGCTTGGGGACTCTCAAAGGCCTCCAGAGAATCTATTACAGCATGGAAGATGCAGAGACCCAGCGTCCTGAATGCCCAAAGACTGAGGGAGATCTCAGGATTGGGGGGCATGACCTTCAGGCAGTAAAGCTCCATACAGGTGCTATCTGGGAACTTGTAGGAGTACTCACCCTGGTGACTGTATGGCTGTACGCAGAAGTCCAATGATGTGCCTGCATCCTGTCTGGCACATATCATATGTATGTCTGTACCCCAGCAGCCCCATTCCTCAGGTACAGGTTGGAGGAGTCATGGGTCCCAGGGAACAGGCTCTTTGAAAGATAGACCAGAAGCTCCTGCCTGGTGAACTCCAATATCTTCCTGTAGGAATGCAAGGGACAGCCTAGACAGAAGAGTTGAAATACAAGTCAGGCCAAAGACAGAGTCCAGACCATGCCATTTAGCGTGCCCAAGGAATACAGGGCCATCTCCAACTGGTTGCAGAAGCAACAAGGACATGTTTAGTGACTCTGTCTGTATCTCCTGAGACCAAACTACACACTTGGCTCCCACAAGAGCAGTTGGGTTTGTGGGGAACAGTCTCAGAATACCAGGGACCACTGGACATAGAGCTGTGGGGTTTGCAATGTGGGGATAAGGTATGGAAGGGCTCTAGAACATTCCCAACAGGAGTTGAAGTTCTTCTCAGAGCTTGTCTGATCCAGGGATCTGAAGACTCTTTGGGTGATGAAGACCCGTTGTCCAGGCCCTGTGTATATTCAGGAGATGTAACCAAGTAGGGTGCAGCCAAGGCCATATATGCAGTGTGCAGTGCCACCTTGGCTTGAAGAAGACATCCAAAAAGAAAATGGTGTGAAGGAGTCACCACTGTGCCAAAAAAGTAGAGGAAGAAAGAAGGGAGCCTGCCTAGATGCCAAGCCTCGCTCCTTTCTTTAGACACCTGCTTCATAAATGCCAAGACAGAACTGCAATGCTGACATTTCCAAGTTTGGCAAACTCACTGTTCCCATTTTAAACCCAATTAGTCCCCTTCCCACGCCCCCAGCTGGGGTGCGACCCTGAGTCCCGACATGTGGAGGTGAAGAATTGTCCAGCTCCCTCAGGCACAGAGGTATGCCCAGGCCTGGGTCTGATCCCTCTCACTCTCCTGCTCTTGGGGCCAATGGCCATATCCTCACTCCCAACCCGGACTCTCACCAATCACACCCCCACTGTGCTCAACCCACATAGCCGTCTTTATCTACTGGCAAATAGAAACGCAGATATGGGTTCCCTGGTGAGTGGCTCTGCAGAAGCTCCCAGGAGCCTCAAATCTGGTCCAGTTAGAGTTTTGTAAATGTTTGCTATAAAAGTCCCACCACGGGGGCAGCCAGGCTGACCAGCAGAGACAAGATGCAAACATACAACAGAAGCAAACATACCCAGTGCAAATGTGCCCTAGGTACTTTCTGAGACAAGGAATTACTAAGGCACACTATGTGTTGGTTTTCGTACATGTATGGAGTGTGTAGCTATCTGTGTGTGCACATGTGTATATGTGTGCACACACAAGTGCACACATGCATGGAGCCTAGAGGATCTCAGGGGCCATTCATTTTGACTTAGTTATTGTTTTAAAGTTTGTATGCATATGTGCTGTATGCATGTGTGAGAGTGTGCAGGCCAAAGTTTGACACCATCCTTTCCTGCACTCCACTTTATCCTTCTGGGACAGTCTTTCACTGAAAGTGGAGCTCATCAATTGGCTAGAGAGGGTGGCCGTCAAACCCCAAGGATCCTCTGATCCTGGCCCCCCAGCAATGGGGTTCTAGATGTATACAGTTATGCCTGGCTTTCCTCGTGGGTGTTGGGAATCCAAACTCACCCTTCATGCTTGCTTAGCACAGCTCTTTACTGGCTGAGCTGTCTCTCCAGCCACTAGAATGAGAGCTCTTGGCCTGGGAGCTCTATCTCCCCTGGCAGGGCTCTTCCCAATGGGCATTCTGTTCAGTGTCTGTCCCTAAAATCCTAGTGCTATGCGGGGCCATGCCCTGGGCATGAAGAAAGGATACAAAACTCACCTGAATCATGGTATCTAAGCAGCAAAAGTCACATCCAGCCCCCAATACCAGCTGCTCTCCCTACAGAGGGCTCACCTCCAGGGTCTTCTGGTGGCCCTGGGGCACACTCAATTGGAACTCAGAAACCAGCAGAGAATAGCCTCTCTGATCCTCTCTGTACCTCATCAAAGTAAATGATCAAAAATGACTGGGTGTGTGAAGCACGATTAATAAAAACTCAGGGACAGATATTGGGGTTCAACTTGGGGGGTCAGAAAAGCAAAATAGCCAGCCACTGGCTCTTACTTCTACCTCAGTCCAAAATGGTGGTCCTGCCTCCAGGAATCTCAGAATGAGACTGATCCTGAGAGCTGTCTCCTCCCATAAAATAATCCTCTCTAGGGCTCGGATTAAATGCATGCACCACTGGGATTAAAGGCATGCACCACCCAGTTTCTATGGTAACTAGTATGGCTACTGGGATTAAATGTATGTGTCATACTGCCTGGTCTGTAAGGCTGATCAGTGGGGTTGTTTTAACCTCTAATCTTCAGGCAAGCTTTACTTATCAAAATACAAAAAAAAATGCCACTCAGATGTGATTGACACCCTCCTAGATCATGACATGGCCAAACTGCATGGAGTAACTGAAGGTTTCAGGGTGGGACATGCCAATGCCCAGTTGAGGGCTATTTGAGGCCTCACTGGAGGCTGGGTTCTCTGCACAAGGCAAACAGGTCACAATGCTCTGAATAACTGCCCATGGCTCATTCCAGTGAGACAGGCTGGCCTTCAGAAGGCCAGACCCAAGATCAATGATGAGGGTCCTTGTGGCCATGATGGAGGAAGTGGTGAGTGAAGGGTATTCCTTGGGGTTGCCCAGGGTGCCTGAAAAATCAGCACTCCTGTGGAGAGTGGGGAAGGCAGGGATTCATGGAGTCCTTCTAGATCATACCAGACTGCTTCATGCCCTCCACCCCAGACTCATACTTCAAGCTTCATTGCAGGCTTGTCTATCCCAGAGGCCCCAGTACCAGCCTGATCTGTGCTGCCTACACCAGGCCTGCCCTCCGGGCTCTTTCCTCAGACTGCATACATGTCTATCAGGCCACCCTCATATTGGCTCCGCACCAGCAAAGCCTGAGGCACATCGTCTTTGCAGATTCTACAAGAAGCTTGTCACATGCAAGTGCTTGGCTAGCACCAGCTGTCTGACCGCAGGACAAGGGACACCTGAAATAGCAGCCTGGCTGATGGCTTAATAGTGACAGCAGCCTGAGGACTACTACCCCCAACAAAGATATCATAGCAACACCAACTTGAGGAACAACCACCCTCAACAAAGACATCATAGTGAGAGCAGCCAGGCAAGTAGCTCTGATGATGATGAACC
>NC_022016.1:44418409-44440754 GCF_000317375.1 Microtus ochrogaster | reverse complement strand
AAGGAGGAAGAAGAGATGGAGAAGGATATGGTGTAGAAAGGAGAAAGAAGCAACCACATGGTGGCTCACAACCATCTGTAATGGGGTCTGGTGCCCTCTTCTAGCCTGTAGGCATATATACAAAACGGAATATTGTATCCATAATAAATAAATAAATATTTAAAAAAAAAGAAAGGAGAAAGAAGAGGTGGGATGGAGGAGGAAGTGAAAGGAGTAGGGAGAGGGCAAAGAGGAGAGGGCAAGAAGGAGGAGTGAGGGGAGGAGGAAGGCTACAACTACTACTTCCATAGTCCATCCTTCATAGCCAATATTAGGAGGAACATTCTAGTATGTGCTAGTCGAACTCATTCGCGTACTGGTGACTTCACGTCTTTTACCTGACCAGTGAACCAGTTTCTACCACAGTCTGCTAAGCAGCTGCCATCATATTCACTTTACAGGAGGGACATGGAACCATGGTGGGATTAAAGTGAATTTCCCAAATCAGAGTCAAGATTAGCCCAAACCAGACTCTGAGAGCTAGACAGGAGAGGATGAGGCTTTGTGTCAGAGTGGATAACTGGCCCTCTTCAGTAAGCTGGATGGCAAGCAACCTGTGCCCAAGAGGCATCTGTCACAGCAGCCTGGTTTCCAGGATTGCAGTAGAAATGCAGGGACTCGGTGTGGGATCTGAGCCCTCCTTGCCCTTGACATCCACCTCCCAAGGGCTGAGACTGAAGCTATTTGCCAAGACACCTGGCTATAGAGCTCTTCTCAAGTGAATTTTATTCTATGTTACCTACAAAGGTCGGTTGGCAAGATGGCTGTTGGTAGAACATGCACCATGTGAACATAGGGCCTGGCGTTTGGATCCCCAGCACATTCAGAAGAACCAGAATATAGAAGTGCATATCTTTAGTAGCTGCTCCGGGGAGGTGAAGTAGAAGGTCCTTGGAACTTATTGGACAGCCAGTCTAGCCAAATTGGTGAGCTCCTAGAATAGTGGGGAAACCCTGCTTGGGCCGGGGTGAGCAATTGTAGAAGACAATCCATGTTGACCTCAGGCCTCATGTATATACACATGCACACACATGAATCCTTGTACATACACACAACTAATTAAGAGAGACCAGAGTGGGGATGGGGGTACCCATGGAAGGAATAAAGACATGGACAGTGACTTAAGTTTGAACACCGGCATTCCCACAGGCAACACCTCTGGGGAGTCAAGACAGCAGAGAGCTGGGCTCCAGACCATCATCTACCTACTCAGTCTGCTTCCTTCCCAGACATTGTCACCTCTGCCAATCATTGCCTAACACAGGAGCCACTGTCAGGCCCTGGCCAGTGGCTCCTGCTGTCACCACCCTCAGGTAGACAGGAGGCTTCACTGCCACTAATGAGCTCTGACATTAGAGGCAGAGCCAGGAGGAAGACACAGGACAGTCTGTATTCACCTACTGGCAGGCTGAGTGATGGAATCCTACATGGAATCTTTCGTGATGGCAGAGGACGGGGTGCCAGAGTGACATTCCAGATGACTTCTGCATTGCTACCCTCTCCTAAAAAACAGTGATGGGGTGCTTGATCACTACGGCCCCAGCCTGGCACATGGGTTCCTAGGAGAGCCTAGCAGAGTGAGCACTGCCTCAGCTGTCAATCAAAATCCTTAAAGGGCACTTGCCAGGCAGATAGAGGGAACTGGGAGCTCAAAGCCAGCTTTGGCTATATAGCAAATCTGAAGCCTGGACTACATGAGACTATCTCAAAAACAAACAAAAAGTGCTTGATGGGGTAGACAGGGGCATGGGGCATCCAGGCTGGTGGCCCCACCACTCCAGCCTGAGAAAACAGTAAGAAGATTCAGCACCAAGGACAGGAACGAATCCCACATCTTGACACATGGTTTTTAAATGCCCACTCCAATAACACACCAAGCGATTGATACCCTGGGGCCCGTGAAGTAAAGCCTGGGAGGGGGGCAGAAAAAAGTGGACTTCGTGGATACGGGTGTTACCACAAAATGCCTCTCTGCAAAGTGATATCTGAACAGACTTGAAACAGCTTTCTGTGTCAGAGGAACAATAAGGGAAAGGCCTAAGGGGTTGAAGAAACTGTGTTCCAGGACAGCCTGAGGCCACAGTGTGAGGAGCATTGATGATGTAGCAGGGCCTGAGATCCTCTAAAGGAGCCAGCAGTGGAAACCAATGGGGAGTGAGCAAATGTCTGACCACAGAGCCACAGTCAACTGAAGCCAGCAGAACAGATGGGGCAGAGCAGAAGCGGATGGCGAGGTGTGTAGGGAGGGTGATCTCAGCCGTGACTGTAGCATGAGGTCACTGATGATGGCTGAGGTCAGTGATGGTGGAGATGGCCTAGCAGGTAAGCACTTGCTGTGTAAGCATGAGGACCTGAGTTCAAATGCCCAGAAAGGTGAGCATGGCCACATGTGCAAATGTAACCTAAGCACTGCGAAGTGTGGAGACAGGAGGGTCACTGAGCCCAAGTGGCCACCATCTTAGCTCTAGGTTCAGTGAGAGACGCTGTTGCAGGGGTAATGCGGAGAGTGACAGACCAGGACGCAGGATGTCTTCTGATCTTCATGTGCACCCATAGGTGCACACAACCCAAAGAAAGCGAATCGTTAAAATCACAAGACCATTTAACCGCATGCAAATGCCCGACAGTCCTATCGAGCAGCCAAAATCTGCTTTTTGAAAAGATCAACGAAATGGATGCATCTCTAGCAGAATCAGAAAAGCAACAATAACACAGGGCTGGTGTGAGAACAACTCCACCAGCAGGAACATGACAGCCACAGCTCAGCCTACTTACCTGGCAATGCAGGCGAAATTGAACTTTTCACTTGACACTCCCAAACTCCAAGCCCAAGTGATTTCTCTGGGTAATTTTCTACTAAGCACTGAAAGAAGAAATAACACAGCTATCTCTACCCTTATCCAGAAATCAGAAATGAGAGCGACACCCTCACTGTTTTGTAAGGTCATCATTATCCTGACCTAAACATAAAAGAACAAAAGAGGGGGAAATAAAGAAAACAATAGGTCAGGCTCTTCCATGAAGAGGTTATAAAAAATATCTGATAAAATGTTGGCAAACCCAGCAGTATATAAAAGATGTAATATACAGTAAGTAAGGAGTTTATCTCAGAAACTTAAAGCTGGTTCAGTCTCCCAAAATCAATAGAAATCAACCCACCAACAGGCTAGGGGGAAAAAAAATCACATAACCATCCCAACAAATGCAAACAATCAATAAATAAAATTCAAGATGCTGGGGATTTTCTTTACCCAATAACTAGAATCTACAAAAACTGTACAGCCAATATGTCTTAGTAGAAAAAGGAAGGTTTCCCTCCTCTGAATGGGAACAACATAAGAACTGAACGCAGGGTCTCCCACACAGACTCCACAGAGGGTGCCCATTGAGCTCCATATGGCTTTGGGCTTCTTGTCATCGTGTAAGTGAGTTCTCACCTGCCAGCACCTGTCCTGTGCATCACTGAAGCCAGGCCACTGAGCCAAGTCACCCCACGCTCTGCTTCTAACCCTAACCCTAACCCAATGGAAGGTCAAACCATGCTATGGGATCCCTGCCCCACACACCTCCCTCCTGGCCTCCCCAGAATACCTCCACAAGGGACCCCGGCTAGGGAAAACAAGGCATGGTTAGCATCCCCAAGTCCCTTCAGCTAGCTAACTAATGAAGGGACAAAATATGAACCCAAGAGCCTGGCTGGAAGGTCCACCTCTTAATGGAGTTAAACTAGGAGTAAAAATGCTTAGTTCCCAAGTTCTGGAACCTGTGACTGTGCTGAGTCACATGACCAAGAGAATGAAGCAGGCTTATAGGTGGCAGAAAAGTTCCTAACCATCCGACTCAGAGGAGCCCAGTGGAAGAGACAGCGCCAGGAACCAAAGAATGCAGGAAGTCTTTGGAAGCTGGGGCAGGCAAAGACACATCTTCCCCACCCTACTCCCTCTCATGGGGAACAAAGCGGTGAGGCTCTGGGGCCAAGACTTGCTAGGCCTCCCCTAGCAAGTCCTCTGAGGCCTCTTGGCCTTTTGTCCTTCCTGGAAGTGTTTAACTAAGTATTTTATCCTAAGACCAGACTGGATCCAGCTCCTAGCAAACCAGGAGCCAAGGCAAGGATCAGAGGCCAGAGCCCTGCAGCCATCCTGGGTGTCATAGTCCTCAGTGGAGAGCTCAGAGGACCCCTCTCCCAGCCACTGGGAGCTCAAAACAGGGAATCCCTACTTGTGAAGGGCGAGGTGGAATGGAACCTCCTGGAAGTATCTGCCTTCAAAGGGAGGAAAGAGAGGAGAAGAGCGGGGGTGGGAGGATGGGGTGGGCATGCACGCAAGCATGCCATCAAATTTGCATGAGGGAATAGGTTTTAATTACTCTCTTCCTTAACCTCATTGTGCCTGAGGTGCTCCACCCTGACTCTCCATGGCAGGAAGGATGGATTGATTGTCTCCTGGCATTCAAAAACCCTGATTAATGTAAAACTAACCAGTCATTCTGAACTCTGGGGAATTAATCACTTAGATGTGGGAATTACTCAATAAACCGTTCAAACATGCAATAAACCAAGCCATTAAAAATTAATCGCTCGACATCCTGGCCGTGTAAACAGGGCTAATAAGAACCTGGCAGGCTCAGGAAAGAAGGTGGGGTGCACAGCCTTTAGCCAGCGGCTCCTGAGGCCAGAGCGGACACGCCAAAGTCAAAGGCACATGGTATAATCGGTAGGGCAGAGAGACATCTGGAACCCTGGCCCACGAAAGGCAAGTGAGGGACAGGAGGCCTCACTTTGAGGAGGAGCTCAGTCAGTAGGGTCCATGCTGAACCTGCAGTTGGTGGAAATGTAAACATGTACGGCCATGGTGGAAATCAGCATGGCGATTCAACAACAAAAGAAAAAACTTAAAAAACAAATTGCCGTACAACCCAGCTATACAGTCCAAAAGGAAGTCAGCTTACCACAGAAGCACTTGCACGTCCATGATCTTTGCTGCCCTTTTCACAATAGCCAGCAAATGGATCCAGCCTAGACAGCCATCAACAGACAAACGGTTATAGAAATTACGGTATGTGTACACGCTGGAATTTTATATAGCCATAAAGAAAAATGAAGTCATGTTTGCAGGCAAGTGGATGCACTGAAGATCTTTACATGGAACAAGCCAGACCCAGGAAGACAAATGTCACCCGTTCTCTCTCCCACTGGATATATGTGAGCATATCTAGGCCATGAAACCAGAAGGGGGTGGTGACAGACAAGGTGCGGAGGAGCACTGGAGCACGTGTGGTCAGGGGGCAGAAGGGGAGACCGGGACAAGGATGAGAGCCCAAGTTGGGAAGAGGGGCTAATGAGAAGTCACTCATCCTTGGAACAGGAGAAGGAATCTTTGCCATTCCCACAAGTTTGGGGCATTGAGGTCCTTGATGTGGCCATGTCATGTCAATAATACACATTAGCTCAGAACTTTATCCACTCCCCCACAGTGGCACATGCATGCACGCGTGTGCGCGCGCATGCACACACACACACACACACACACACACGCAGAGCTGAACTCTGAACTTGAGCATTTCCAAGCCCAAAGCCTAGATCTGAGCTAGAGTTATCAGTCCCCATCCGTCCCTCATGGAGATCTTAGGTATGGGTGCACAGAGACCATCAGGGTTCTTCATCTTACTCTTTGAGCCGAGGTCTAGAGCTCAGTCACTCAGAAAGGCTGGCTGACCAGTCAGCTGGTGTAGGAGGTTCTTCTGTTCATGTGTTGCTGTCATTGGTTAATAAATAAGAAACTGCTTGGCTTGACAGGGCAGAACTTAGGTAGGTGGAGAAGACATAACTGAATGCTGGGAAGAAGGGGAGAGTGAGAGATGCTATGGATCGCCTGCCTGAAATGGACACTGGTTAGAATCTTGCCGGTAAGCCACAGTCACATGGCAATACACAGATTAATAGAAGTGGGTTAAATTAAGATGTAAAAATTAGCCAAGAAGAAGTTAGAGCTAATGGGCCAGGCAGTGTTTTAAAGGAATATAGTTTCTGTGTGATTATTTCGGGTGTAAGCTAGCCAGGCAGCCGGGATGGAACAAAAGGGCCTGCTCTCCATGCAACATTTAGCTTTAGGCGTTCTCCCACTCTGCCCTCCTCAGAGTGGGTTACAGAACTGCACCACTGTGTCCAGCACCCAGATCTTTACAAGGATGCTGGGGGTCTGAACTCAGACCCTCGTGTTTGTATAGCAAGCTATCTCCCTAGCCCCTTGGTAGACAGAGTCTCACTACATATCCCAGGCTGTCCTTGAACTCATAATCCTCTTGCTTCTTGCCTCCCAAATGCTGGGCTTTAAGGTGTGTGCTACCACACCCCATTTTCAGCCACAGCTATTTAAAAAAAAAAAAACCCTTGTCTGGTGTGCTGAGAAGTGGCATGGGGGAATCTCTTCATACTCTTCTGGACAATTCTACATGGGCAACCACTAACCCTGACCACACCGAGACAGTGAGGCACATAGGTGATAAGTTACTGTCCCCCATCCTGCTCTGCACTGCTTCCCCAAGTGTCTCTAAAAGGCCCACAAGTTGAACCTTGGACTCCCTACTCATGGTGGAATGTTTGTTAAAGCTGTAGAGCCTTTAGGAGCGCTTGCTACTCTTGCAGAGGACCAGGGTTCGATTCCCAGCACATAGGGCAGGTGACTCACATCTGCCTGTTAGACCGTGGTGCTGGCCTCCACAGGCACCTATATTCATGTGAACATAACCACACACAGATCCACACAGTAACATGTAATTAAACAGAAAATAACTCGCTTCTTTCTTTTATGTGAGCCATTAAGACCACTTAATAACTTGAAACAGTTATCAAAGACACCACTACCTAGGTGGCTGCAGCCTGGCAACTTTATAGGAAGACGACAAGCATGAAATAGATTCATCCTCAATTAACCAATGAGAACAGAGTGCACAAACACATTTTCAAGATGAACCCAGAAGGGGGAAAGACGGGCAGTCACAGGCCCACGCCACTGAGGAGCACCCCTGTGAAGAGTCAGGGGACCCAGTAGAAGGGCCAATTAAGACAATGAGGAGGGGTTGGGGAGATGACCAAAAACCAGTAGCTTTGAGATCAGGGAGAGATCCTGCCTCAAAGGAACAGGCAGCAAGAGAAACAGAGGACCCCTGATATACTCTGGCTGGCCTGAAACTTGCTGTGTAGACCAGGTTAGCCTCAAACTCAAAGTGATCTGCCTGCCTCTGCCTCCTGAGTGCTGACATTAAGGGTATGCACTCCCCACACCCAGCTTACACAGTTAAAATTTTTTTTTTTTTTTGGTTTTTCGAGACAGGGTTTCTCTGTGGTTTTGGAGCCTGTCCTGGAACTAGCTCTTGTAGACCAGGTTAGCCTCAAACTCAAAGTGATCTGCCTGCCTCTGCCTCCTGAGTGCTGACATTAAGGGTATGCACTCCCCACACCCAGCTTACACAGTTAAAATTTTTTTTTTTTTTGGTTTTTCGAGACAGGGTTTCTCTGTGGTTTTGGAGCCTGTCCTGGAACTAGCTCTTGTAGACCAGGCTGGTCTCGAACTCACAGAGATCCGCCTGCCTCTGCCTCCCGAGTGCTGGGATTAAAGGCGTGCACCACCACCGCCCGGCCACAGTTAAAATTTTTAACTGAAAATCCAGAGAGTCCCTTGGCCAAAACAAAATGTCAGGATGGCAGCAGCTGTCACCGGTGACACAAATGTAGAGGGCTTAAAAAAGAAAGCAGCTTGGTGTCTCGTTCAAAATGAACGCAGCACAGCCCCTGACCTCCATCTCCCTGGGAGAAGGTGGGACTCCTCCGTGAAGCCTAAGAGACCCCTTGGTGTGGTGAGAATCAACGTGAGGGTCTCATACAGGCTGGAAAAGCACTCTACCCCAGAGTCACACCCCAGCTTTCTAGTTTCATATTTCAACTGCTTCCTGCAGAACACAGTCTGGGGGAAGCCTGCAAGCTGATCTGTTCAGGAGAAGGGTGCTTAGCCCCAGGCGGCTGTGGTCTCCTAGGAGACATGGGTCCCTCCTATCACAGCAAAGAACTGCTAGGTGCCAAGGGCTGTCATCACCATCACCCCCAGTCATCACAGAGGCTTACGAGGTGGCAGTGCCATCTGTCTGGAGAACAACAGGAGCCTCAGAGATCCTGAGGGCTACGGCCAAGTCCGGCTGCTGGGGAGGAGGCCCCAGGGCATCCATCCCCAACTGTCTGGTACTAGAAGTCTGTTCTCCATGATGAATCAAAGGGTTCCCTAGAAACAGACATCCCCCACTGTTCTCCATGATGAATGCAAGGGCTCCCTAGAAACAGACATTCCACATCCTGGCTGGGGGCACAGAGGCACCTGTGCTGGCAGGGAAGACCTCTGCCCAGGCTCCAGAGCTGAGTACTCGGGACGGACACCACAGACCTCAGGGGTGGACCAGGTGCTGCTTTAGTGCACAAGTCTACAAATGCCATTTTGGAAAACCCCAGTCTGGAAGATGCAGAATTCAGGCTCAGCCAAGTCGGTTCCAGCATGTAGATCCAGACTCTCCACAGGATGCATGCTTTTTAAACTTAGCATATATTAATTATGCATAATAATGAGTTTTACTATGACATTTTTATACTGGTACCTAATTGATGGGTTTTCTATCATCGTCACCCTTCTCCTTGCCCTTCCCCCTCCAATTAGTCTCCTTTACCAACAAGCCCCACTCTGCTTCCATGTCTTTTGTATAGGCTGCATGTATGTGTTTGTGTGGCATTTGTGTGCATGTTTGTGTGTGTCATGTGTATAGGCTGCATGTATTTGTGGGGGATACATTTGCGTGTGCATATGTGTGTCTGATGCATGTGTGGTATGTATAGGCTGCGTGTGTGTATGTATGATATGTGTTTGAGTATTTGTGTGGCATTTATGTGTGTGCATGTGTGATATGTGTGTGTAGAATGTGTAGGCTGCATATATGTGTGTGCTATGTTTTGTATGTGTGCATATATGTGTATGTGTTTGAAATGTGCTTGTGTGATGTTTGTGTGTGCACATGTGTGTGTTGTGTGTATCACACATGGATGTGTGTGTGATACATGTTTGTGTGGCATTTGTGTGTGTGTATCTGTGATATGTGTGGTATGTGTAGTGTATGCATTTGTGTCTGTGTATGTGGGCATATGTGTGTATGTTGTATATATGTGTGTACCGACGAGTTTCATCAGAAATGCTTACAGGAGAAGTGACCACACCATTGAAGAAAATACCCCCTACCACTAACTGCCTACAGGTGGAGGGGGTGAGCACCTCACTGCTCTCCATCCATGGTCGCATTCCAAGCTTGAACACAGCATCATAGGTAAGGAAAAGATGGGCTCTAAGAGATCTCACAGCACAGAAGTTGGGGTCCTAGGTGGGAGGCAGGAACTGGAGAGTTCTAGAATCCTTATGGCAGGATTTGCACACCTGCACATATGCACGCACACAGGTATGCACACACATATGCCCTTCTCCTACCTTTCATGGAGTCAAAAACAACCTGAAGCCATGCCTCCCTACCTCTCCCCCTCTACCCACCAAGGACCCAAATCATACCCAGCAGAGTCCATCTGAGCATGCTCAGCTACCAGATGGCTGGGAGTGTGCAGGCCCTGTTGCCCCACTGCTGACTTCAGCATCTGCACCCCAGGAGACCCCAGGAGACATCATCTCCCTAAAGACCCCACAGAGCACAGCGAGTCGCCTGCTGGGCTCCTCCTGCACCAACTCAGCTTTTAAAGGCTCTAGAGGGGCTTTGAAGAGTTCAGCTCTGGCAGGAAAGGGTGTCAAGGGGATGAAACACAATGCCAAGATGCAACACAAGCTGCACCCCATGCTGGGTTTCCTGGCAGCAAACAGGGTTGGAATTGCCTGGGTTCATCTGGAGGGTGGAGACAGCTGCTGTAAAACCATCTCCCCGTGTATCTATCACGTGAGGCACCTTGAACTCGGCAAACAGCATCGCAGAGAATTGAAGGACAGAGGGGTCCTTGAAAGGCTCCCTGCATTGGGTGCACATGCAGCTAACACTAAGAGAGGCAACATCGCTTTTCTTTTCTGCTTTAGAGTGGAGCTCAAGGGACCATGGGCCCCAGCTTCCCATATGTGCAGCAGGCACTCTTGGAACATTCTTGTTTATTGCTCCTAAGTCTTTCCTAGAGTCGCTAAAGCCCCCCCCTTCAGTCCCAAGTAAGGCAGGGAAGGAAAAACTAAAAATAGAAGGAGATTTGCATGTGTGAACACCTGTTGTATTTTACTACATTTTTATTTAACCCTCGAGAGTGCCTCGGGAGGTGGTTCAGAGCAGAGTATACACAAGTACACAAAAAACAATAACTGTACCCTGTCTCCTCAAAGCAAGCCCTGGAGTGTGACACTAGTTCCTGGGGCCTAAGGAGGAACTAGAGGGAAACAGAACCCTTCTCTGCTCTCCACCCCCACCCCAGGCTGCCTGGGATGCAGACATGATGGCAAGCTTCAGGGTTCCTCTGAGAACGTGAGCCTTTTATTTGAGATTAGAAGCTAGTACATGGCCCTAAAGAGGAAGACCAGGCTTCCAAATCTGGGAGGCCAGGCCTGAGCCATCTCTAAGCTATTTGCCATGCTCCATTTTCTCTCCTCTTCTACAATCCAGGACCCACCCACAGTAAGTGATCAACACAGTTCCCCCACAGACACGTCCTAAAGCTTGACTCCCATATGTTTCTAGAAAGCGTCAATCAAAAGTAACCATTGCAGAAACCCAATGCCCAGAGGTCAAGGCAAAGGGACCAGAAAATGAGTGTTGCCAGTTGGCCCATTCCTGGTCTCGGATACAGATGTGATGGGAGAGCCCAGGTACATAGCTGCCCAGGACACAGCCAGAACCTTCCTACTGTGGGACAATGGTCTTGTACCTGGTAAAGATTTGTCACTAGCCAGGCAGGAAGTATAGGCTTGGGCAACCAGAATAGGAGAATTTTGGGAAGAGGAAAGGCTCAGTCTGCAGTTGTCACCCAGATACAGAGGAAGCAAGATGAGAATGCCTCGCTGATAAAAGGTACCAAGCCATATGGCTAACACAAACAAGAATTATGGGTTAATTGAAGATGTAAGAGTTAGTTAATAAGAAGCCTAAGCTAATAGACCTACCAGTTTATAATCAATGTAGACCTCTGTGTGTTTCTTTGGGACTGAGTGGTTGTGGGACCAGGCCAGACAGAAACCTCTGTCAACATCTTCCAGATACTGAAAGGTTGAAAGACAAGACCACTCAGGTGCATCTTCCATGCAGCTCTGTAAATAGAGAGGTGTTTCCATCCATCAGCTAGAACCAGCCATAGGCTGGGAAATGTAACTCTGAGCCCCAGTTTCCCCATTTACTTGTCAAGAAGAGTTAAAACATATTCTCTAGGTCAGATATGGTGGCTTATGACTATAATCCCAGCACTCAGGAGGTTGAAGCAGGGGGATCACCTAGATTACAGAGCAAAAGTTATCTCCATAAATAAAACTAAACAATTTAAAATGCATACCCATGATGGCCTAAATGAAGAGGTGGGTCAAGACCATTGCAGAAGGGCCAGACAACCCCACTGGGAGCATGCGTGTACACTAGGGACCTGTATTAGTTTACTTTTCTGTTCCTGTGATAAGACACCATAACCAAGGCAACCTGTAGATGTAAGAGTTTGTTTTGGCTTAGGATTGCAGAGGGTAAGAGTCTCTCATGGTTGCGAGGTTTGGCAGCAGGCTGCAAGCCATGGCAGCAAATGGCAAGCCTGGTCCAGGAGCAGAAAGCTGGGAGATCATATCTCAACCACAAGCATGAAGCAGAGAGCCAACCAGCAGCTGGGTGAAGCTATGGACTCTCAAAACCCAACTCTGGTGATAGAATTCCTCCAACAAGGTCTCCCCTCCTAAACCTCCACAAACAGCCATCAACCAGGAACCAAGTGTTCAAATGTCCAAGACTACAGAGGACATTTCCAGCTTAAGCTACTACAGGCCTGATAAATGCTCAGCTCACCCCTTCTTGAGCTGCAGGACACCAGCCGTCCTTCCTGGCTGAGCTGCCTAAGCACCATTGCCCAGAGAGGTGTGACGTTCATCTTCACTTTCCACCTAAATAGATAAAGAGTAACCATAGAGAAACATCTCCTGGTGTGTCTGTGAAGAGGTCTCCAGAAAGGTTTAACTGAGGAGGGAAGGCCAACCCAGGATGTGGTACCATGCTATGGGCTGTAGTCCAGGACTGGATATAAGGAGAAAATGAGGTCCTGACTGCAGACACAATGTGACGAGCTGCCCCATGATGCTGCCGCCATGCCTTCTTGCCATGATGGACTGTGCACCCTCCAACTGGGAGCCACAACAACGCTTCCTTCTTTAAGCCGCTTCTGTCAGGTGTTTGGTCATAGCAGTGAGAGGTCATAAGTGCTGCAAGAGGGTATAAGGCACCAAGTAGGGCTGGTTACAATGACAGACCCTGACTCCAGTGACACAGAGGTAGTGATGAGGTGGCACAGGGCAGGAACTCCGTGTCAAAGCAGCCAGGAGCCTCCAGCTTCTCAATGGCAGAGACAGGAGCGAATGAGAGACACACTCAGGGGGAAGGACGTGGGCCGGCGTGCACTTGCTCTCTTCCTTCTGCCTCGAGTTCCTGACACTAATCAGAGATCCGTCCCCTGGGAGCTAGCAATAATGATTAATGGGGTTAAATATAGCCAGAGACTGCTGGGGCAAAATTAGGAACCATGCATAAAACATAACCTCCTCCTCAGGCAGACAGAGCCACTGGGCTGGTACCCAAGGAAGACGCCTACCCTCAGGCAGCCCCATCCACCCTCCTCACCACACCGCCTGCCTGCCTGCATGTGGATGCGTGCCAGGGATTCGTGCCCTTCTGTTTGTGCCCACACATGCCCCTAGATGTCAGTGCCACCGTGGGGTTCCTGAGCTGATCCAAAAGAGAAGAATGACTCTTGGAGCTGTGAAAAGATGCGCTGTTCAGGGCTCACCCAGATCTAAGCTCCAACCCCAGCTTTTCCACTCCTTGGCTGTGTGGCTGAGGGCTGGCTCATCTCTGGACTTTGTTTCCTCTCCCATCAGTACGGTTTGGTCTTCAAAGCTGATGGGATGATATCAAGGTGCCATAAGAGTCGGGCAGTGAGTGGACATTCAGAAAACCTCAGTTCCTTTCCCCCACCTCCATGCCCAAATAGCTGTGTGACCTAAAACAAATCATCCACCTCTCTGAGCCCAAATTTCTTGCTTAAAAGGGTAGATACTAACATCTTCTGCTATAGGGGAGGAAAAAAATCACCATGGGAAAAATGCCTACTATCTTTCATTCCATGTACACGAACGATACATGTGGCAAGTACCAACTTCATGCTGGATGCCATCGTGGATGCTGGGACAGTGCAGAGACTGGGCCTTCTGGTCCCCGCTCTTATGGTGTCTACAGCCCAGGGAGGAAAGTGGAAAAGATAAGCTGATAAGATGGCTATAAGGTATAAGCTGTTTTTTAAAGCAAAAAGCTATGCCTTTCTCAGGTTCCCCCCACATCTGTGTCAATGCCCCCCTCACTCAGGGCTGGCTGCAGGTACGGGAGGGGAAGCGACCAGGGAGAGAGTAGCTCATCTCAAGAGCCACGTCGCCACGTGCGTGTTGCGTATGTGTCTGTTGATAATCAGGAGGGTGCCGCCTTCCTCACAAGGTGCACCTCATCAAGGGAACGGAAATAAACCTTGGAGGAGGGGCAGGACTGAAATAGACTCCCAGTTCTAATTCCACACGTACCCCTGGGGACACAAGCACCCCATCTTTCTCAGCCAAACACCCAAACACCATCTACAAGTCAGAAGAGGTCAGAGGGACACAGGATCCTACCCTCCCTTATGAGGCACAAGACGGGGTGAGCATCAAGTCTGTTGGCCTACACAGCATGGTAGCACACCTCCCCAGTCCCACCTCTTCCTGTGGCCATATTGGGACTTCTCTAGTAGCACAGGCAACCATCCTGTATAGGTCCCTCCTCTCGGACCTGCCCCGGCACATACCTCTGGCCCACTTGGCCCCCACCCCTGCAGCCTCAGCTCGGCCCTACAGCCGGGAGGACACAAGCCACCCTCTGTGTATGGGGCATGGGTAGGACTGCCTCAGATAGGCAGGAACCCTCCTGGAGGTTCGACTGCTCTGGGGGGTTGCGATCACACCCTGTGATGTTTGTGGTCCACCCTGACCACCAGCCCCTGATTTTTAGTCCCACCCAGACCCTGAACTCCTGGCTGCCTGGGGTGATCAGGGTAGCTCTAATAACCCAGGAAAGGAAAGCTCGTTGGGGACCCTCAGTATACCTCAAACTATGTTGCTTATCCCAGGTCCTTCCCTGAGTTCAATAGTTGGTAAATCCATGCTAGAAAATGAACAGCTAAATCAGTCCTGAGCTAACTCAGGACTCTCTAACCACAGCAGGAAAGATGGGACCTTCAGCCACGTGATGAACCAGAACTCATTACAAGGGTAGTGTCACCAAGTTAGCAGAGAGCTCAGTGCCTGCGTTAAGTAACTTCTGGGCAGAAGGTAAGAAGGGCATTAATGTCCGCACCAGGGACAGAGTGGGTGGGGTGGACAGGAAGGGACAAATGGCCCTGCAGAGAAAGGAGATCAGGACAGCAGAGCCGATGGTGAGAGTGGGCCATCGGCCTTCAGAGGACACGCTGTAAGGGGTGGCACTCGGGGAAATGCAAATTAAAGCAACCAGGAGGTCTCACTTCAGATCCTCAGCCCGCCAATAGGATCGCTCCCTAGCAGCGAGAGATGGGGAAAGCAGGCTCTCTAATTACTGAGGTGAAGGTGAGAGCCCTGTCCTCTGGGGAAATCAAGTTGACAGTAGTTGTTAATTAAAATTGAAATACACAAACCTCCTGACCCAACAACTCAACTCCTCTGTTCTACCCCCAGAGAAATAAGCGACTGGTACCCAAGGATATGTGTGTGCCCGAAGGTTAATCTTTGCTCTGTTTCCATGCTTTAAAGGGGGAGGGGTGGATAAATGAATACCAACCGGTAGGGAAACCCTTCAGCTTACAGCATGCTGTGAAATATTATACAGTTGTTAAAAATAACACACCAGGGTTAGCAAGATAGCTTAAGGGGTAAAAGTGCTTGCCGCACAAGCCTGGTGACCAGGGAGCTCACTCCTTGCAACCTAGATAAAGGCGGAAGAGGAGCATCAACTCTGCGAAATGGTCCTCTGACCTCTACAAATACTTCCCAACATGGTCATACGTGTGCATACATCACCTCTCCCTGCTTCGTGTGTGTGTGTATGTGTGCGTGTATGTGTGTGCATGATGAAATAAATAAAATGAACACATCAGTCTCTATTTATTAGTGTGCGTTTTCATAGTACGTAGTCCACTGAGAAAGAATATTAAAACATTCGCTTTTCTGAATTTGGCCTTGGTATGCCGAGAACAGGTTCTAGGAGTCCTCTCCTTCAGATGCTCAAATCTCAGGATGTCCAGTCCCTTGCAGGAAAGTGTCCATGTATACCTGGCATGATCCTCACATACACTTAGGGACATCGCTAGAGCCTCCATGTAGCTGGGAGACATGCAAAAGTCACAGTAAGTGAATCTGCCGACTCTGAACAGAGAGCTTAGACATGGGCCTCCTGGTTCCATGGTTTACATTATTAAACTCCTGGCCAGTTGGCAGGCCAATTGCCTAACACTCCCCAAGCCCTTAGTTCAATCCTACTGCACCTTCACGTGTGTTGGCACGTGCCTGGAATGCCAGCCAGAGGCGAATGCAGGAGGATCAGAACGTGAAGTCAACCTCGGTTACAGAGTGAGTTTGAGGCCAGCGTAGGTTACATGAGACCCTGTCTCAAAACTCAAAACTTAATAAACTCACTGTGATCAACATGCTTAAGAAGACCCCTAAAATCCTCATCTTTCATGCTGGGACCCTCTTGGACAGTCTTAGAGAAATGGGGCACCATCCAGGAGATTGTCCATAGAGGGTGCCCCTTGCAAAGGTGGCAGAAGCTTCTAGGGGTTGAGGGGACCCCAATGCTCCCAATCTTGGTCTCTCATCCTGTGGAACAGGAGCAGAGGGTTTAGCTCAGGTTGATGACTGTACAGCATTGACATATGAAAGGGGCCACTCCAGAAACTCTTCCGTCATGCCAGAGGACGGCAGCAGGCATCGCCTCTATTACTCTCCACTTGGTTACTTTGACATAGGGTCTCTTACTGAAGCTGGAAGCTCGTGTTTTATCCTCTAGGCTGGCAGCCAGCAAGCCCCAGCAATCCACCTGTCTCCGCCCTCCTCAGGGCTGGGGTTTGATGGGACCACTCTCAGCTTTAATCATGTGCTCGGATGTGAACTCTGTTCCTCAAGCTTGGGCAGCAAATGCCCTTGGCCACTAAGCCTCCTCTCCAGCCCCAGTTCCAGACCAGAGAAGAATCAGATTCTTAGAGGTACCTGTGGTTCCTGAAAGTCTGGAACCCCTGTCCCACGTCCTCTGTTTCTTCTGGTCTCTTCATGGGTAGCCCATCCTTCAGACCCCTCTTATTTGTGTTCCCTGGAGCTGTCATCCAGGCTCCAGAGCCTCAGTGTGTCCCAATCTGGGTAGATTTCCCACTCCTACCCCACTGACTATACCACTGTCCATGTCTGCCGCTAACTCTGGGCTGACGACAACACCCAGGCCCTAAGTCCCCATCTTTCTCTCTCCCTCCCACGCTCTATTAATAAAACAAAGCAAAAATTAAATTACTCCTAACACACCCCCAGTCTGCTTTCAAGAGGGTTGGATGGTTTGAAATTCTAATTTGCTTTACAAGGCCTTAAAATAATTTCACCAGAACCCAAGAGACAACGCCTCCCCCACTCTATCCCTGATGGCATGCCACAGCAGGAGGCCAGGCTGCAGGATGACTGGCAGGAGGAAGGGCCAGTATCTTCCCGTGGGTCAGGTTCCACCCTGGACCATTACGTGGTTTCACTGTAATGGCTAGCCAGGCTGAAGCTGGTCAGTTTTCTGGACTCATGGGCTAGGGTATAGTCCCTCACCTACATCCATGCCCTGACCCCAGCTCTAGATGGACCAATGAGGCCCTTTCCGACTAGTCCCGTCCCATATGAGCGGAAGGGACCTTTCTGATCTAACACGTGATGAAAGGGCAGGGCCATCTCACACTCTGTGGCATTCAGAGGTGATGCCACAGCCCCATGCTTGGAGGCTGAGTCCCAAACCAAAGCTGCTCTGACCCCTGAAGCCATCCTGGAGAGCTCCAAGCCCTGCAGACCTCAGGCTGTGCCTGCATCCTATTACCACAGCAGAGCGCACCCTTCTTGCCAATAGCAAAGACCACCTCCTTTTATGTGTCTCCTGATGGAGACTCCAACCACAAGACCAAGTTATGTGATACAAAAGGTGAGGCAGACACTAAATCCAGAGGGTGGGAAAGGAACCGGAGTGTGAGGTCAGCTGGCCTCTACACACAGGTGCAGGGTAGAAATCAGAGAGTATGCTGACACAGCAGTGCAGATGCACACAATGGTGCTGATGCTGCCACAGCAGTACTGATGCTCACAACAGTGTGGATACTGACACAATGGCACAGAAACACACAACAGTGCAGATGCTGACACAGCAGCGCAGACGCACACAACAGTGAGGATGTATACAACAGTTCAGATACACACAACAGTACAGATACACACAACGGTGCAGATGCTGAGACAACAGTACAGACACACACAACAGGGCAGATGCTGACACAACAATGCGGAAGCACACAGCGGTGCTGATGCTGACACAACAATGCAGAAGCACACAGCGGTGCTGATGCTGATACAACAGTGTGGATGCAAACAATGGTGCTGATGCTGACACAACAGTGCTAATGTACACAATGGTGCTGATGCTGACAAACAGTGCAGATGCACACAGCAGTGCCGATTCACAATAACCGTGTGGATGCACACAACGGTGCGGATGCACAGACGCACACAACAGTGAGGATGTACACAAAGGTGCAGATGCATGCAACAGTGTTGATGGAGTCAGGAGGCTAAGACACAGGACACTATCACATGACCGAGCCAGGAACCAATGAGTACAGGTATCCAGAGAAGTCACTCTGGGAGCTGGGGTTCCCTCAATTGGGAGGAGGGATTGGGAAGGCAGAGACCTTCCAGGAATGGAGCTTAACCTGGAGGCTGCAGATCCACCTCTGACTGAGCCCAGTCTGGCCTAGAGTCCATCTGCACTCAGCTCTGTAAGCCACACCCTAGTCATCAGAGAGGTGCCCAAGATGAGCATCACACCCCACACTTCCTCAGCTAGAGACCCACAGCATGAGGGCCACCTTCCACTACCCAAGACACAACTAACCTGGTGAAGTAGGGGAAGTAGGTGTGGGCATGACATGGGCCTGGGCCTGAGGAGTCTAGGATTGCAGCCATGCTCTCTGAGCAAGAGGTGCAAGGCTGGCAGAGGAAGGTGGCAGCATTTGCATGACATGAGCTTCTGAGGAACAGTCTGGAAAGAGGAACCTAAAGTGTTCTAGAATCCGGACACAAAATTCAGAACTTTCTTGCTGTCCTGACCTTCCCTAGCTCTTCCAGGAATGGCTTTACCCTGCCCTGGCCCTAGAGTCCCTGGTCCTAGGGTCCCTGGCCACTCAGAATTCATAACAGAAGGAGAGAACCAACTCCTGAAAGTTGTCCTCTGACCTCCATGCATGCACTGTGGTGCCTACCCACATACCCAGTAATAGTAAGTAAAACGTTTATGAAAGAGAACATTGCCCAAGGTCACGCGGCTTATGCAAGAGCAGAAATGTGAATCTCACAGCCCCGTCTCTTCTGCTTGAAGCCAACCTGCCCCTCCCTGACCTCTGTAAAGTAACTGGGAAAGAGCACCTTATTCTAGAAGCTTGTTCCAGAACCATAGTGGCTCAACACAAGCTAAACCATCAACCACTGCCTGAATCCAGTTGTCTCTGAGTTCACTGCTCCCCACACACCCCAACTCTGAGCAGCCTCACCCCATGGCCACCACACAGGCCTTCTCATTTCAATCCAGACGGGGGCCGGAGGAGAAGACCATACATCTAAGTTCACGCAGCAAGGCATGGTGACAGGCAATGAACCAGGAGGCCACCTAGAGCTGTCGGGGTCCTGACTCCCATGCCAGCACTCCCCTGACTTCAGCACAGCATTGCCTGCATGCCGTCCTGAACAAAGAAAAGTTCTGTTTCCCCCAACTGCATAAACCAAGACTCTAATCCGTGTTATTAATGTAAATAATATTTCTGCAAAGCCAGCAAGCACCCTGCCTTCCCTGAGGGCTGCGAGGATTAGGGCTGCAGTGTCCCACACAGCAAGGACAATAACCAATTGACTCTTATTAAAACTCCAATAACGCTGGCACGATGGCAGCTTTGATAGGCGCACTGCTGCGAGCGGGGGTCAACTGTATTAGGAAAATGTAATTAGACTAATAAATTCCTGACAATCCTATTTCCTTCTCTTTTTTCCCCTTTTGCTCCAAGGAGGGTTTGCCACACGTAAGACCTCATTACCCAGGCAGTGGCCCTGTCATGGGTTCTGCTGAAGGAAGCCGGTTCTTAGTGCAGCTGCCTGTGGCCCTAGAAGACCACACCTCCTGAATGCGCAGAGTATGTGGGACTTAGCGGCCAGAGAGTGAAGGTTCCAGGGAACTGGGACACAGCCGAACACCACACTTCCCAGTCCCCCAGATGGGGCTCTGAGGTTCTCCCCAAGTCTGTTACCCCAAGCAGCACCCTCTTCATAAGCTGCTATCAAGTAGGGGGATGGGACCCCATGTGAATCACTGAAGCAGAATGACAACCCTGGCTGTGTTGTCCCAGCCCCTGCCTCCTGCCACTCTACCTGGCCAAGGGACAGAAATCAGCACCCATGTCTGCCGGGAGATAAGCTATTTCCAACTCTGGGAACTTCAGACTTCCCTATTCTGGTATTCCTGTGCACCAGGACCCAGCCCTGCCTTACCTGATCCAAGGATGTCTGAGCAGGCTGGGATCCTCCCTCAAACCCTTCCTTCCCAGATGACACTGGAGCCAGGTACCTCCAGGCCATAGATAGGAAGACAAAGCTTCAGAGAGGCCAGTGGCATGTGTGACCTAAGTCACTGAGGTAGCAATCACAGAGCAGGGATCTGCTATTTTTGTTTGTATGTAAGGCAGGGTGTCGTGTAGCCCAGGCTAGTCTCAAACTCCATATATAGACAGCAGTGATCCTGAACTTCTAATCCTCTTGTCTCTACCTCCCAAGTCCTAAGATTAGAGGCGCCTCCCATCACGCTCCACCATGCCTGAATCATGCGATGCTAGGGATGGAACCCATGGTTCTATGCTTGCTAGGCAAACACTCTACTGACTGAACCACATCCTCAGCTCCTAGCTCTGGACTCTGAATGGCAGCAAGGTGTTTCCTGAGCCACAGTTGCCTCCCTGAGCCAGGCCCAGGGCACCATCAGCCTCAGCACAAATCCCTGGGTTTCTTGAAATACCAAGCCAAGGTGAAGTCCTCCAAGGACAAGAAAAGAGACCACGGAGGACCATGGAGACCAAGAAGCTATGCCTCCCTATGACTGGGCTGTGTATTACAGACCCAGAGAGGACACTGTGTCCCCAGTCCCTGCACTGCCTCTCTCCCAGCATGCCCTGCACTCAGCCCTCACAGCCCAATAGTAGCCTATTTAGTTATAGGGCCTCCAGCTATGCCAGGCCTCTGCCTCAACTGTCTCCCAGTCAAGATTTCTGTCAGTCAGTCTGAGAGGGAAGAGAAGCCTAGAGACACCAGGTCATATACAAGTCCCCAGCTCAGCTGCCTCTCTCCCATCCAAGCCCTAGGTTTCTGGATTGAATATTTTACAGCCTCCAGCCAAGCCTGTAGATGAACAGAACGAGATAGGAAGTAAAGAACTCTAATGCCTGGCCAAATCCTCCCCCTGCCTGCATTCACACAGCCTGAGAGCCAGCAGTCACTCTGCAGTTACAAATAACTAGACAGATCTGGTGACATATGAAATGGATAGGAAATTCAAATCCCAGCATCTATAAATAAAGGGTTATTGGCACGCAGCCACACCCACTCATTGACATATCGTCTAAGGTTGCTTCGAGTTTCAGCAGCCAAGCTGAAGAGTTCCCAGGAAACCCAGCCCATGCGGATCCAGAGTGGGAGATCAGGTCTTTACTGAACAGTTTGCTTCATAGGAATCCGCTCAACAACCCTTACTGGCCACAGTGGCCTCTACATCCCTTTCCAGCACCGCCAGGGCTTCTTCAAGCCCAGTCTTAGAAAAGCCTACAAACCCAAAGAGCTCTAGATACTAAAGAAATGTGCCCACAGCGCCCCCGAGAGGGGAGATTGAGAGAACACACTCATAACAGTCACTTAATCCTGCTATGGCTTCCAGTCGAGCCTGGGGGCCATGATTAACACTGACTTAAAACTGGAGGGGCCCTGGGACGGCTACCAAATTATGAACACGTCCTGGCCAGCCCCCTTTCCCCACTTTCCTCTCTAAGACATGAGCGAGCAGAGCGGATCATGCTCTGTTGCTATAGAAACAAGACTAGGCTAAGTCTGCAGCAGGAAGGATTAAAGGTAGACTTCGGAAGATGTAAGTAATCCGATGGGAGAGACCGAGGCACAGATCCCTAATCTATGATTAAGGTGCATCTAAGAGCTTCTGCCCATTCTTTATTAACAGTGAGCGTGGGTGTATGGCAGAAAACACAGGCCTCATTGACAAACACCAATCAATGCATCCAGAAGGCAAATGCTTGATCGTATTTCTATGCATATCAAGTATGGACACATCTCACCTACAGATCTGAGTCCAGACACTGTGAGCTGCAGCAACCTCAGGCCTCTCTGAGTCCGGGGAGCCTTCTGTGTTCAGACCCTCCTTCTGGATATTTTGTGTGGATGGAAGAGTGGGCATGTTGTGAGGGGTGTGTGTATGTGTGCATGCACATGGGTGGGGGGCTGAATGCTTGTATGTCAGGGGGACAGAGGAGTGAGCACATGTGTGTGCAGGTGCTGGTGTCTACAGGTACTCATGCACATGTGTGATCATGCATGTAGAGTATTTGTATGTTGGGGAATGGAGGAGTGAGCACATGTGTGTGCAGGTACTGGTGTCTACAGGTGCACATGCACATGTGTGATCATGCATGTAGTGTTTATATGTCAGGGAATGGAGGAGTGAG
>NC_022016.1:44406780-44417824 GCF_000317375.1 Microtus ochrogaster | reverse complement strand
TATGTCTGTGCACCCTGTGTTTGTCTATCTAGAAAAGAGCATCAGATCCCCTGAAACTGAAGTTATAGATGCTTCGGAGCCACCATACAGGAACTGGGAATTGAACCTGGGCCTTCTGGGAGAGCAGCCTGTTCTTAGCACGAACCATCTCTCCATCCTCCATCTTACCTCTTTTGCTAGTTTTTCAGTGAGCCCTGAGCTCACCCACTGGACTAGACTAACTAGCCAGCAAGTCTCAGGGATTGCCTCCACTCCACCATGCCCAGCTTTTACAGGGCTTCTGGGGCTCAAGTGCAACCAGTGCTCTACAGACAGCCGTCTCCATAGCTGACACTCTATCTTAAATATTTTAGCTTTTCTATAGAAGCAACTGCTGGCCCTGTCACAGTGTCCAGGTCCACCAGGCCACTATCCCCACACCCCATGCCTGGCTCTCTCGCACCTGTGTCCTCCTAGGAGTGCAGGAATGGGAGCTGACTATGCCCACTGTGCAGGAGGGGAACTTGAGGCTTACAGGATCTGGAGATGTCCTGTCTCCGATGTGACATGTTTCCCGACAGAGGTCTTCAGATACCCAGGGTGGGACTCAGCACAGGCCTGTCTAGAAGGAATGCCTAGAAGCTGGGTGAATATCATTCAGCCACAAATGTGTCCAAGGTGAAAATTAGATTTTTCTGCTGACTTCTATTTTGCCAGCTTTGTTCCAGCTCTTTGCAGGGAGGGCAGGCCAGAAGAAGAAAAGATATGCAGGGCCAAGGAGAGAGTGTGCTCTGAGCCTCCTCAGACATCCAGCACACCCACCGGATCGCCTCCATCTTCCAAAGTCTACCTTTAGTCCTTGCTGCTTCAGACTTAGCCTAACCTCGGCAGCATCCCTGCCTGGTACAATACAGAACTTCAGAGAAGCAAAGGCTGGGGGCATTTGCCACACCAGCAGGCTACCCTAGTCTCCTCAGCTGAGAATTCAAGACCCAGATAAAAGGAAAATAGACCAGTCCTAGGTTCCCCTCCCTTCACTGCCACAGGTTGCTTTGTGACCCTGGCCAAGTCACTTAACCTCTCTCAGCCTGACTTATTAGCTGGATTGCAGAGGTAATAAGAGCTCATCCATGGTAGAATTACTATAAAGATTAAATCGGCTATCAGGAAGCACTTAGTATGGCATCAGGCACATAGTGGGTGCTCACCCTCACATCACGCCTCCATTCTGGCTCTGATCACCTTCAGGCTCCTCTAGGTAGATGTCTTAGTTACAAGCTTTTATTGTTGGGAAGGGAGACCATGACCATAGCAACTCTTATAACGGACAACATTTAATTGAGGTGGTGGCTTATAGTTCAGAGGTTCAGATCATTACCATCATGGCATGGAGCATGGTAGACACAGTGCTGGAAAAATAGCCAAGCATCCTCCATCTTGCCGGCAACAGGAAGTCACACAGAGGAAAGCTTGAGAAGAGACCTCAATGACATACTTCCTCCAACAAGGCCACACCTCCTAATAGTGCCATTCCTGTTGGGGGACCATTTCCTTTCAAACCATCACATCCTATTCTCTGGCTCCCAAAAGCTTATAACCATATCATAACGCAAAATGCATTCAGTCCAACTTCCAAAGTCCCCATAGTCTATCACAGTCTCAACAATATTTAAAAGTCCAAAGAACAAAGTCTCTCCTGAGATTCATGCAATCTCTTGACTGTAATCCCCTATAAAAATAAAAATTAAAAAAATTGTTCACTTACTTCCAACATATAATAGCACAGGTTATACATTACCATTCCAGAATGCAGGAAGGGAGCATAGTGAGGAAATGCTGGACCAAAGCAAGACCAAAACCAGCTGGGAACAATTTTGCATCTCACATCTGAGTCAAAGCACTCCAGATCTCCAGCTCTGTTCAGGTTTGACTCCAGCACACTTCTTTCTCTTGGGCCGGTTCCACTCCCTGTTAGCAGCTCTCCTTGGCAGGTCTCCCACGACTCTGGCGTCTCTAACATCATGGGTTCTCCAAGGCAATCCAAGCTTCACTTAACAGCGTCATGCAATGGCCTCTGTATTAGGTCCCCATTCAGGGACACCCCTGACATAAGCCCAGCCTCAGCAGCTTTATTCCATAACTCCTTTCTTCTGTTCTTAACACTAAGGCCAAAGCTTCCAAATTCTGCTGTATACTGGAGCTGGATCATGGCGCCCTCATTCACTCACATCTTCCCCAGCTTTCTGTCTTTCACGGCCTAAGCTTGGCTGTCCTGAAACTTGCTCTGTAGAACAGGCTGGCCTCAAACTCAGAGATCTGCCAGGCTCTGCCTTCTGAGTGCTGGGATTAAAGGTGTTCACTACCACACCTGGCTCTAAGCTTGTCTTCAGTTCCTGCCCGCAAGTGGGAAATTTAGCTGGGTAAGATCTTACACTGAGGTCACCACTCCCTTCATTTTATTTCTTAATCCACTTATCTGCCTGAACAGAGGATTTAGCTCCATTCCACTTTCTGGTGCCCTTTTTCTCCTCAAATATTTTTTCCTTGCTCAGCTTGCTCCTTTTCATTATAAATCTTCATTAGAGTTACCACTAATATCCACATGACAAAGTCTACATTAGGCTGTTTTGAGATTTCTTCTGTCAACAGAATTAATCCAACACTCTTCACTTTAGCCTCAGGCAGACTCTCCACAGAAGAGCAAAAGGCAGCTACTTCCTTCCCCCAAAATATCACAAGAACCATTTCTAGGCAACATACTAAAATTCTTCTCCTCTGAAACCTCTTGATCCATTCCCAGGCAGTTCAAATAACTCTTAATACCTCTGCCTTCCATGTTCCTACTAGTATGGTTCTTTAAGCAGTGCTTAAAGCATTCCACTGCTTTCAGAACCCAAAGTATCAAAGTCCAAATTCCTCCAAACACACACGTGGTCAGGCCTATTGCAGTGATACCCCACTCCTGGTACCAACTTCTGTCTTAGATTTGGGTTTTTATTGCTGTGAAGAGACACCGTGACCATGGCAACTCTTATCTTTAAATGAGGTGGTGGCTTACAGTTTCAAAGGTTCAGTCTGTTATCATCGTGGTAGGGAGCATGGCGGCATGCAGGCAGACACAGTGCTGGAGAAATAGCCGGATATCCTACATCTTGTAGCCACCAGGAAGTTGACTGACAGTCACACTGAGGGAAATTGAGTAAAGAGACCTCAACGCCTGCTCCCACAGTGAGACGCTCCTTCCAACAAGGCCACACACCTCCTAATAATGCCACTCCCTTATTCAAGGCCCCCTAGACCCCAATGCATTACTGACCTCCCTAAGCTCAAGACCTTTTCTCCACTGGGGACCCAGCTGCTTCAGTCTCTCAGAGAAAAGTAGCTCTGTTCTCCAATATTCCATCTGGGGACTCAGCACTCTGCGGGGCCAGAGGCAGCTCAGTCATCATAGAGCCTCAGTGGGAATGTGGGTCTCACAAGCCAAGCCCCTTTTCCCCCTTCTTTAGATGCAAGCACCTGGTCTGCCAATCGTGATCTCCCCTCCCCCAAGCACAAGGTCCTGAGCATCACTGAGCCAGCATTTCACCTCCAGTTCAAGGTCAGACTTGTCCATCAGGTCTCCTCTCCTGGAACATCATGGAGTCTAGCCTTCCAAGAGCCTTTTGGCTGGTTCCAGGCTCCTGGCCTACCAAACCAGGGGATCCAGGCAAGCCAGGCTTTTGAGGCTTAATTGGCCAGAACAGTAGAAAACTGTAGGGACCGTGAGACCAACAAACCAGCCCGCAGTCCACACTGGGCATCCAGCCTTCCCTCCCCTACAGCATTGCCGGGATGGCCAGAGGAGGGGCTGTGAGCACCAGGGGAAAAGCCCATGCTCCCTATGACAATGATCAGGCTACTGCTGAGGCCCCAGCTCCGTGTTGACAAGATATAAGCTGAGCAGCCAACTGGGGGTGTCGTGTCTCATTCAAAACAACTGATGGGAACAATGGAATGTAATTGAGCCGATTACGGAGAAAGCAGGTATTTCTGCAGGTGCCAAACAGAAGAATTCAAAGGGGAAGAGGATGAGACGATAGTGTACGCACATCCCCATTCATCACCCCAAAGCCCCAGGAGGTGAGAGGCAGAAACAAGACCCCACGGAGGGACACAATGCACAGAGTAGAAGAGACCAACCCCTCCCTCCTGGGGAGCACAGAAAAAGGGAGTGCAGAAATCAGCAGGTCAGATCCAGAAGAGGCTGAGCTGCCAGGAGGCCCTCTGAAGCACCGGAGGCTGCATGGGTAGAATCTTATCCTCCCCCCTATAAAGTGCCCATCCTGGTGCTCTGATCTCTCCCCACCTAGAGCAGCCTGCCCTCCATGGTGGGGAGGTTGAAGGGAATATCCTGTCTGCTCTCCCATGCTCTAGACTTTCCCTGTGGTGACAGGGAAAGAGTCCTGGAGCCCATGAACCCAGACCCTCATGGTGTCACTGGGGTCTGCCCCTCTCATTTACCCTCTGTGGTGACCAGTATCTGACTATTCTAGCCAACACCACCTCCGTCCACCACTATGTCCCTCACCCTCATTCTCTAGAATGGAGGCTGCAGGGCCTGCTGAGGGTTTGTCTTCCCCAACTACATGGAATCCTGTGGGGACGAGAACCTGGGTCTGCGTTGCCCAGACCTGAATCTCCAGCACCTAGAGGTGCTGAGCTCATGACAGGGAGCCAGGAACTATGGCTGGCTGAATGAATGAATGAATGAATGAATGAATGAACAAACAGCACACAGAAGTAGAGAACACCCCAGGAAGGCTGACTCTGAAGGTTAATGTCAGCTTGCTAAGATCTAGAATCACCTGGGAGATGGGCCTCTGGGCGTATCTGCGGGCATTTATCTAGGCTACATTAATTCTATGGGAGCCCCATCTCAACTGTGGGCAGATCAATCCCCTAGGCAAGGACTCTGGGCTGTACGAAATGGAGAAAGCAAGCTGAGCTTCTCTTTCACACAGCCATGCCTCCCTGTGTTTTACTGTGAGTGCCATGTGACCAGTCAACTCAAGCTCTTGCAGCCATGACTTCTCTGCACCCTGGAACCGTGAGGCAAATGAACAAATTCTCCATTCACGCTGCTTCTGTTTGGGGTGTTTATCACAGCCGTGAGGCAATAAGACACTGGCTTTCCGAGACATTTCCCATGGAACTGCTGCTCGCAGCCTGGCCTCCGTTGCCAACCTGAAATGCCCCACCAGCTCCATCATTCTGTTCCCTGTCCTGGCACTCCTGTACCCTAAGGGGATACCAGCTGACGAGGACGTGTGTGAAATGGGATCAGAGCTGGGTGAGCCTGCACCCTGTTACTCACGTGCTGTGTGCAGGGAGCACCTCACCTCTGCGGGATCAAGAGCTGGGCGAGCCTGTCCCCTGTCACTCACGTGCTGTGTGAGGGGGCACCTCACCTCTGTGGGATCAGAGCTGGGCGAGCCTGTCCCCTGTCACTCACGTGCTGTGTGCAGGGAGCACCCCACCTCTGCTGATTCCATCAGGGCCCAGCACGGGCTCAGCCCCAGGCAACAGAGCCAGTCAGATGACCAGAAATGGGACCGTAGCTTTGGCTTCTGAGGACGAGCCATCGTCACAGCCATGAGTCACTACTATTTACAACCCAGCCACACAAAGCCAAACAGCTGGGTTCAGAGGTGGCACCAGGCTCCCTTGGGAGGCGGAGGCAGTGCTTTGGAAGTGTCAATTGCAGTGGCCAAGACTGTCACTGCTCCTGGCATTACAGTCACAATATCATTCAAAGCCCAAGTCACATGGAAGAAATCATAGTTATTACTCCAAAGAGGGCGGACTGCATGAACTTGGCTCTTCCACAGAGGGGTGTGTCCCTTCCTGGGAGCAAGGAGATCTTTGGGAATCTCAGCCTCACCCCAGACTTGGGGAAATGATACCAGTATTGGACTGGTGAAGTCAGGGACACTGTGGAGCCCAGCGACAGGAAGCCTAGTGGGCAGGAACATGGCCAACGAGGTGTCCCAGTGGCCATTCTCCCTCACCATACCTGCCCCTCAGAGGCTGGCTCCAGCATCAGACAGCTCGTGTGTGAAGACCTCAGACTCAGTCTTCAGTGGGAGCTCTAACAGATGTCATGCTTGCTTGGGGTCAAGAAGCAGGACACAGAACAAGCTGCCCCACCCAGACTCCACACTCTACTCAATGCCAGGTGTGCCCCTCAGTGCTGCAGCACAGAGGAGACCCTCATGGCCAGCACTCTGCATGAACGGCCAAGGTACAAGTCAGGGGCCCCTGGCAGGGCTCAGTCTCTGCTCCCACTGCTCCAAGGACAGGGGCCATCCAACACCTTTCCTCCCTGCCCACTCTGGAGCTGCTGCCCAGTGACCACTGGGAACTATGACACCCACACCCACCCTCTTCTGGAGAAGCTTGTGACAGAACACAGATGCCCAGCCCTGCTGCATATGACAGCTCTCAAATTGACCCTTTGGGGGCCAGAAGCAAGTCCCAGTGAGGTCACAGAGAGCAGAATGACATGCTCGACTCTGACACACTGTAGGTACTCAGCAGAGCAGACTGAAAGACAAGCTACCAGATCAAGGCCTGCATATGCCCTCTCCCCAAGGTTACTCATGACCCATCGACTGCCACCAAACAAATCAACATGGGTGACTTTCCTGCATGGGAAGCAGGAAGGATTAGAGATGAAGGCACAGACCAATTTGCCTCTGCTGCTCACGGGGGAATTGTCCCCATCTCCCACAGACTCAGAGGATCCAAGGGTAGGGAGGACCCAGACCCTCACAGAAAGACATTCTGGGACCTTCTGCTCCAGATCCCAATATGTTGATCACCAAACTCAGACACTAAGCAAGGCGATGCCAAGGGATTGCATGTACCCCACTAGAAACCTCCACACAAGGCCAGTACATCCATTGCTAGAAGGGGCTATCTTTTGAGACCAACTCTGCCCTTTGACCAACCCCTGTCACCACATCCAGGGGTGTGACCTTGGACCCCAGGTGTGATGCTAGAAGATAGAGCCAGCTGACAAAATCAGGGACTCAGACAGACAGATCAAGGCCTGGCCTCCTGCTCTACCCTCCCACATAGTCCTCTGGGGATGGAAGAATGCTATATAGGCTCTGACCGTTACACCACACACAAAGACCACAAGGACAAAAGAACCTACGGCTAAGACAGCCACCTCGCCTCCATGCATCCACCTAGCTTAGTCCCCAGGAGAAGGGAGGAAAAGCAGAAACATAGACTCATGCACTTATTAAGCACCTGCAGCATGCAAGGTCCCAGACGGCTACCCCTGTACCCCCCCCTCTCTGCAGCTCCATCCTGGACCCAGACACCAGCAGGGACTCTGTGACCTGATTTAAAAGTCCCTGCTTCTCAGCTAACCATGAGGGCTCTCACCCCTCAGATCCATCCTTCTCCTCAGATCGGTTTTATAGACAGTAATAGCACTCATAAATTCCCCCACAGATGGGATTTTTATCTGCTAATCATGGCAATTTGGCTGGCCATGGTACCACAGCTCTGGCCCTTGATTGGCAGGGGCCCAGCAGAGGTGACTATCAAGGGACTAGGCAAGGCGCCCAGCGGCCACTACCACCTAAGACTGCATTCTTCACACAGAAGGATAGAGTCCCAATTGCATACCCAGGACCACTAGACTGAGCGGTTCTCCTCTGGAGAACATTAAGTAGGTACCTCTCTTCTCCCTCCCACAGCCTACATCTCACACTGAACCCTACTCGCCATAAAAACACAGACCCAACTCTCCCAACATCCACCACCCTTCAGTGCCCTCCCCACTTGAGAGACCTGAAGCCTCAGAAGCAATGTACCCAAGAGGGGCTGAATGAAGCGTATCAAAGAGTTGTCATTCAGGGCTAGGTGGGCTGGGAGACCCCTGACAGCACGGATTAGGAAGATCTACATGAACGTGCAGTAGGCAACCATGGCCTGTCATACCTAACCATCGGCCTTCCAGGACGGAAAGCTACACCACTGTTGCAAAGTTCCCTATCAAGGATTCTGAACTAACTGCAGAATGCACAAGCAGAAAGCAGACCCACAGAGGAAGGAAGGCTGCTAAGGCCACAACAGAATCAGATCAAGGGTGACATTCTTAGCTGTTAGAGCTAGGTGCTCTTGATTGAAGGATTTGGCTTTGGGGGTTCTGAAACATGATCTCCTGTAGCTTGGCCTCAGATCGACTGTGTAGCTGAGGATAACCTTGAATTCTCCGTCCTCCTGCCTCTATGTCCCAAGTGCTGAGATTACCCACATATGCTATGCCCAGCTAGGATATGTGTTTGCAGATAGAAGCAAAACCACTGGCCACCAGAACCAAGAGAACCACCCTCCCCTCAGAAGAGTGTGTGCCCCCATTCTCAGAACCAGGGAAAACATGGAAACAATCCCCCAGAGGTGACAAACAGCCCCAAGGAAGACACTCTTCTGCAGGTGCCCAGAGAAAGTCCCCTCTATCCCATCCTACCTTAAGACTCTCACTACAAGACGTTCATAAAAGAGTCCCTTCCCCAGAAGTGTCCCCAGTGGTCTTAGGGAGGAACATGCAGAACCCACTAAAGACACACAGTCTGGAAGTGCGGAAGGAGTCTCTGGAACCACATCAGGGAAACGCTACAAGGCTATGAAGCCTTCCAGAATCTTCCACAGAAGTTGCTCTCAGGAGTGTTGCAGAATATTATTTTAACTATGTAAAGATGTGTTCACCTTTGTCTATGCTGAGGAATAAATATTACTTTAACTGTATGAAGGTGTGTTACATTTGTTTATATTACATTTGTTTAATCATGTAAGGATGTGTGTTTAATTGTGTAAAGATGTGCGGCATGAATAATTAAAAACTCTCTTGACTGAGGTTTCTGTCCCACCCGGTCCTAAAGAAACACACAGAGGTCTATCTACATTAGTTATAAACTGATTGGCCTATTGGCCTCTTGCTGCAGGACCCACAGCGCCCTCTACAGGCCGAGTCCCAGAGTTTCAATTATAGATGAGAAGCAAATTCCCTTCCTTTGACTACTCCACTTCATTAGCTATTATAAAATCCCACGTCTACCCAGCGTTCATTATCTATTACAAGATCCCACGTCTACCCAGGGTTCGTTATCTACTACATGATTCCATGTCTACCCAGGGAGTCAGGCTTCTTAAAAGGAAAGGTCTCTGGAAACAGGGAATTCTAAAAGTCGCCACCAGCCGAATTCAAAATCCTTCAGTGCCATGGGAGTGTACTGTCTCCTTCACACTGTACTGAGAGTTTGGTTTGGGGTTGAATGGTAGAGACTCTAGCATGTGCAAGTCTCCATCCCCTACACTAGAAAATAAACAGGAAAAAAAAAGACAAAAGTATAAATACGGACTTCCACAAACTTGCATGTAAAATTAAAATGGGAAGGAGACAGAAGAAAATGGTTAGTGGCTAAATCCATTTTGCTGTGTGTGTGTGTGTGTGTGCATGTGCGTGTGCGTGTGTGTGTGTGTGTGTGTGCACGCATGTGCGCTTGCATGCACACATCTGCTTGTCTGTGGAACAGGCCCTCAGATCTTTGCACAACTGACTCCATGATGGAAGTACTGCCCAGGCCTTGGAGCCCAATCATAGACAGCACCAGCTGACAGAAACTAATCCATCGAAGTCCACAGTTCTGAGAAAGCTCCCAGCTGTACTAACCTTGCTTTGGGACTTCTGCAGTTCTGCCTCTGGCTAACTGTTCTTGTTGAGGTGTGTCTATCCAGGATATGGTTTTGTGCTTAAAGCTCACCCTGAGAAAGGCTCATGGCTGCCCTGGGATCCCAAACACCCCGTGTAGTCACTGGCTGGCTAATAAGTACTTTCTATTGGCTTAAACCTGTTTCTGAGTAGGCTTCTCTGGTGGATAACCCGTAACAGTCTTCGTTAGCTCACCTGCACAAGGAGCGCACAGAGGCCAGAGGAGAGTATGGTATCCCCCTTGACCTGATTATGAGCAGCTGTGAGCTGCCCTACGTGGGTGCTGGGCACTGAACCCAGGTCCTCTATTACAACAGCACGTGCTTTTTTTTTCTTTTTCATTGTTTTTATTGAAATATCTATTTTTCTCCATTCCCTTCCTTTTCTCCCCTCTTCCCTTCTATGCTCTCCCGTGACCCCCCATGCTCCCAATTTTCTCAGGAGATCTTGTCTTTTCTACCTTCCTATGTAGATCCATGTAAGTCTCTCTTGGGGTCCTCTTTGTTGTCTAGGTTCTCTGGGGATGTGGCCTGTGGGCTGCTTTTTCTTTGCTCTAAGTCTAAAAGCTAGCACATATTTCTTTTTTATTTTTTATTTTCTTATGGTTTTTATTGAGCTCTATCTTTTTCTCCGCTCTCCTCCCCGCCTCTTCCCTCCCCTTCTACCCTCACCCAACGTCCCCAGGCTCCCAATTTACTCAGGAGACCTTGTCTTTTTCTACTTCCCATGTAGATTAGATCCATGTATGTCTCTCTTAGGGTCCTCACTGTTATCTAGGTTCTCTGGAATTGTGAATTGTAGGTTGGTTTTCTTTGCTTTATGTCTAACGGCCACTTATGAGTGAGTACATATGATATTTGTCTTTCTGGGTCTGGGTTACCTCACTTAATATGAGTTTTCTAGCTCCATCCATTTGCCTGCAAATTTCAAAATGTCATTATTTTTTCTGCTGTGTAGTACTCCATTGTGCAAATGTACCACATTTTCCTTATCCATTCTTTAGTCGAGGGGCATTGAAGTTGTTTCCAGGTTCTGGCTATGACAAACAATGCTGCAATGAACATAGTTGAGCACATGTCCTTGTGGTACAATTGAACTTCCTTTGGATATATACCCAAAAGTGGTATGGCAAGGTCTTGAGGTAGGTTGTTTCTTAATTTTCTGAGAAATCACCACACTGACATCCAAAGGTGCTATACCAGCTTGTACTCCCACCAGCAATGCAGGAGTGTTCCCTTTACCCCACATCCTCTCCAGCATAAGTTGTCATCAGTGTTTTTTACTTTGGCCATTCTTACA
>NC_022016.1:44391926-44404588 GCF_000317375.1 Microtus ochrogaster | reverse complement strand
TTCCTGGTTGTACAGAGGGCTAACGGTGATCTGTAAGTTTTTTCCCCTTTTAATAAATAGTACCCTATTAATCATAATTCCAAACTGCTGTGGCATCGTTTGTGACTTACGTCTACACATGACTACTTATTCATTCTCTCTCTCTTTCTGTGTGTGTGTGTGTGTGTGTGTGTGTGCATGATATTCATTTATGAGCACGCATGCATGTAGGTATGTGTCTGTGTGTGTGTGTGTGTGCATGATATTCGTTTATGAGCACGTATGCATGTAGGTATGTGTCTGTGTGTGTGTGCACACCAAAGGCCAATGTTGGCTGTCTTGTTTGACTGCTTTCTGCCTTCTCTTTTGAGACTCGTCTGATGTTGAACCTAGTGCTCACTGAGGTAGCCACTGTACCCCATCATTCTGATAAGTGACAGAGGGTCCCTTTGGGAAGAGCTTCGATGGAGTTTCCACCACCATGAGGCAGGTCTCCTCACCAAAGGGTCCTGACTTCTTCAGAGTCCCTGGGTCTGGAAACCAGCTGACAGGTTGACAGTCCACAGTGGTGACTCAGGTCAGATTTAGGACCAGCTCTAGGCTTCCTATGTCATAGCCACACCTCTCTATACAGCAGTTGTAGATCCAGGCACAAAGATCAGTTCTGGGGACGTGGTTCAGTTGGCAGAATGCTCGCCTGGCATGCAGGAAGCCCTGAGTTCAGTCCCCAGAACTGCGTACAGTAGATGAGGAGCAAACATCTGTAATCCCTGCACTTGGGAGGTAGAGGCAGGAGGACCAAGAGTTCATCTTTAGCTTCATAGTGAGTTGGTGGTCAGCCTAGGCTACATGAGACCTTGTCTCAAAAACACAAAATGGAACAAAAACCCATGGATAAAAAAAAAAAAGACTGTCATCCTTACTGAACACTCAGATTTCTCAGATTTAAACACCTGTCACTGATCCCTAAGCTGTAGCATAAATACCAATCTCAGCACCAATCACTTTGTACTGTTTGGCCAAGGGGATGTCGGTGAGTTCTACAAAAATGCCAGGCTGTTTTCCAGCAGGGACTTGGTGACTGGGGATTCTGGAACCGCCGAGGGATCCAGGAGCTCCTCCCGCAGAGATTAGGAGTAACAAGTACCATATGATTCTCTAGGGACCACTACTAGTGGCTCTCCTAGCGCTGTGATTACTAAGCCCTGGAAGTCCTCTGTGAGCCACTGGGTCCTTTCTGCCCTTGGGTTCCCACTACCTTCTGTCCTTCCCACCTTGACCTTGGCAGGGAAAGGCTGTCTCCTATCCCTGCTGAATTCAAAGTCCTTGGCCAGAGTTCTTCAGGTATAAAAGCGCTCCTGCTTTTACAGACCCTTCACGCCTGTACCTTTTGGGCAAAGGAACATGGCCAGGCATGGGGGCGTCGACAGCACGCTGTATGGTCCAATACTTCTGTATCTCTGAGCCTTCCCTTCGCTCGTTCCCATCATGTCACTAACAGCCTCATTAACTTGGAGGCCACTGTCAAAGCCAAGTTGCAATTGACCAGCTGAGCAAGCAGCTAAGCCACTCCAGCTGTGCGTCTCAGCTAGGGTTTCTGTCGCTGTGAAGAGACACTGTGACCACAGCAACTTTTCTAAAGGAAAACCAGCTAATTGGGGCGGCATACATTTTCAGAGGTTTAGCTCGTTATCGTCATGGTGGGACATTGTGGCGTGCAGGCCGACACGGTGCTGGAGAAGTAGCCAAGTGTCCTACATCTTGGCTTGCTGACAATGGGAAGTGGTTCCAGACACTGGGCAGTATCTTGAGCCCTTGTGAAACCTCAAAACCCGCCTCCACAACGACACACTTCCTCCAACCAGACCACACCTACTCCAGTAAGGCCACGCCTCCTAACAGTACTACTCCCTTTGGGGGCCATTTTCTTTCAAACCACCACAGTGGTCAGGTCGTCAGCTCTCTAAGCTTGCTCCAAAATGTGCCCCTCTCCAGAAGCTTAGCCTAGATAATGCTCCCACCTGGGACTCTAACCCACACAGATGAACAGCCTTGCCCTTATATCTGTTTCCTTCTGGGTCCTCAGGTGTAACCAGCACCATGCAACATGAGGAAAGTTGCGTCTAGAGAAGCCAAGTGAAGGCAGGGGGTTGTGGGGAGCCCTAGGCACTGTTACACAGCTTATGTGCTTCTGGGACTTCCTGAGAGCTGTGCTCAGGCCAGCTGAGGCTCAGGCAGCATGTCACCTGTATCCAACAGGTGTCCCCACTTCGTTTTCCAGGGCCCCATTGACTCTCACTTAGCCCTCACCCCTTTTCATGTGAGGATATAATTTACTACATTATAAATAAATTCAATTCTCAGCAGAATTCAGCAAGCAGCACAATTCTTTAAACCCGTTTTTGCAGTGCGAAGGATGGATCCCAGGACTGACTCAGAGAAGGCAGGCTTTCTCTACCAAGTCTCACCCCAGGCCAGCGCCATCACACCTGAGTGTGATCTGCAGGCCTTGACACCCTGCGACCAGCAGGCACAAGACCCTCCTTACCAGATACCCACTGACCCAAAGTGAGAGTTGAGTGACCAGAGTTTGTCATTTGCTGAAGCACAATTAATAAAAACTCAGAGACTGATATTGGGGTTCCACCTGAAGACCAGAAAAGCAAAGCAGCCATCCACTGGCTTTTGCCTCAACCTCAGTCCAAAATGGTGATTCTGCTATCCCCAGGAATCTCAGAATGAGACTGTGTCTGAGAGCTGTCTCCTTCCCATTTTATGATCCTCCCTAGGGCTGGAATTAAAGGCGTGTTCCATTACCAAATGGTTTCTATGACAAACAAGTGTGTCTACTGGGATTAAAGATGTATTTTATTGCTGCCTGGTCTATAAGGCTGGCCAGGTTGGCTGTTTTACTTTTCTGATCCTCAGGCAAATTTTATTTATTAAAATGCAAGTGAACTGTCACTACAATTTGTTCCCTGTAAGTGCCTGTGAGCCCTCAATCCAACCTTCATGCAACTCTGGGCCTTAAGGGCTTCACTGTTGGCGACAGGGTCAAGTACAGCATCACATCTCCGAGTTCGAAGGGTGTGACTCAGTGTTCCTTCCCCTTGCAAACACAAGTGAGAGCCTAGCCTACTTTGCTTTCTGTTGCTGCAATAAAACGACAAGACCAAAAGCAACTAGGGGAGAAAAGAGTTATTTGGACTTGTAGGTTACAGTCAGACATCTAGGGAAGTCAGGTGAGGAACCTGGAGGCAGGAGCTGGTGCACAGGCCATGGAGGAGTGCTGCTTGCTGGCTTGATCTTCATGACTTGCTCAGCCTGCTTTCTAATAGACCCAAGAACACCTGCCCAAGGGTGGCACCTTGGTGAGCTGGTCCCTCCCATACCAATCATCAGTCAGGGACTGAAAATGCCCCCCAAAGACTTGTCCACAGGCCAATTAAAGTTTACTCTTCTCCAGCAATTAGTTGGTATGAAGGTAAAAAAAAAAAAAAAACCTAGCCAGAGCAGGACTTGGTTACAGTGTCTGGTCACTGGTCACCACTTCCCATTGGCAAGGAGATAA
The DNA here is from genome assembly GCF_000317375.1 of Microtus ochrogaster. Classification (NCBI taxonomy): domain Eukaryota; kingdom Metazoa; phylum Chordata; class Mammalia; order Rodentia; family Cricetidae; genus Microtus; species Microtus ochrogaster. The sequence continues at coordinate 44,401,038 of NC_022016.1, read as the reverse complement.
CACCCCACTGAAGTCCAAATCTACCAGAAAATTAGTCCCCAAGGTCCCCAGATGCCAGGTCTGCAGGCTCATGTCTGCCATGATTGTGATTCAGGTTCTATGTCAGCTACAACCCAGACGAGCAGAGCACACAGTGAGGCCAGTGGAAAAGTTTCTTTGCATTTTGTTTGTTTGTTTTGGGGGTGTTAAGACAGGGTCTTGGGCTGGAGAGATGGCTCGGGGGTTAAGAGCACTAACTGCTCTTCTACAGATCCTGAGTTCAATTCCCAGCAACCACGTAGTGGCTCACAACCATCTATAGTGAGATCTGATACCCTCTTCTGTCATGCAAGTAAATATGCAGACAGAATACTACATACATTTAAAAAAAAAAAAAGACAAGTTGGCCTTAACCTTAAAACAATAGGTGTTGAACTCAGGTCACCAGGCTTGTGTGGCAGCACCTGTACCCCTGAACAACCTCACCTGCAGAAGGAAACTGCTCATTTATTTCCCGACCCCCAGACCTGAATAACAACACAGAAACTATAATAATTACAACACTGTTTGGTCAATAGCTTAGGCTTCTTATTAACTAACTCTTACATCTTAAAGGAACCCATTTCTATTAATCTGTGTATCAGCATAAGGTTGTGGCTTACTGGTAAGGGTCCAGCAGGTATCTTTCTCCTTCATCTGCTACATGATGTCTCTCTGACTCTGCCCTACTCTCTCTCTCTCTCTATATATATATATATATATATGTGTGTGTGTGTGTGTGTGTGTGTGTGTGTGTGTGTGTGTATGTATATATATATGTATATATACATACATACATATATATATCTTCCAGCCTGACTATATTCTGCCTTGCTATAGTCTGAAACAGCTTCTTTATTAACCAATGGTAATAAAACATTCACAGCATACAGAAGGGAATCCCACATCACTCTCCAGCCCACAAATGGGCAAATCTTTAAAGGTATCGCCCTGATAGAAAGAAACCAGAAATAAATGCTCCCCCGCTCAGTGTCCTTTTTGGAAGGCTCAAGAACAGAAAACGACATGCACTGTAGAAATCGGCCACACACCAGGGTGAAGTGTGTGTGTCATAGAGGAGGGAATAAGAGAATCGGGGGTGTGCAAAAGTCTTCTCTATTACAGCACAAACTACAGACGACGCCCTACTTCAAAAGTCAAATAAAACAAATGAGACATAATAAAATAACATCCGACACGATCCATATGCCCCTTGATTTCCTCCCACGGAAATCAAAGTGCTCATCATGGGTAAGGAACGGATTGCATCAATTCAAAGTCACACCTTGTGGTGGTTGAAACTGCCGATCGGACAAGCTCCAGAATCGCCTTGGAGACGAATCTGCTGGCACGTCAATGAGGCAGCCTCCAGATTCCAATAACTGAGGTGAGAAGATTCCCTCCAAATGAGGGCAGCCCTGTTTAAGGGCCCGGGTCCTGGACGGAAACAAAGGCAGAAAGCCAGCTGTGCCCCAGCGTCCTCTCTCTGCTTCCTGGCTGTGGACGCGATGTGACCAGAATGTGACCAGATGTCTCACACCGTGCCACCATGCCTTCCTTTTCTCATTGTTGAGACAAAACACCTGATAAAAGGCCACTTAGGGAAGAAAGGTTTGTTTGGCTCACAGTTTTGCCGTACAGTCCACTGCGTGAGGGGAGGCATGGCAGCAGGAGCAGGAGGCAGCTGGTCACCTCACCCGCGAGCAGGAAGCAGAGAGAGATGGACGCTGATGCTCAGCTCACCCCGCCCCCATGTTTTTGAAGGAAGATGTTTGGTCATGTGGATGCTTACTTGTTTTGCTTTGAGGACCTCAAGCATCCCAGGTTGGCCTTGAACTCTTGATGTAGCCAAGGGTGACTTTGAACTTCTGCTCCCCCTGCCTCCACCTCCTCAGTGTTGGGAATACACAGCTTACACGGTCTTAAAGACTGAACCCGTGCTAAGAACATTTGGCCTATTTGCCATGGACTCCTACGCATGCCACAAAGCCACCTAAGTTCCAACCCTGCCTCTGCCGCAGTGTGTTGTGTGGCCTGAGCTGGCCCTGTAACCACTCTGTGCCTCCATCTCCAGGTTTCTGTGACAAATGATCTATAGGCTATCCCCATGACTTGGGGCATAGACCTACCGAGAAGATGAGGAAAACTGAGGGCAAACTTGCAGGTGCACGTACCATCTGCTGAGCCCAGGGAACCTGTATGTCCTGCAGCTTTGCCCTTGGACCTTCCTAAGGGAGCCCGATGTGGCCAGAGAAAGAATCCAAAGGACCTTCCTCCTGATCTTCTATGCAGCCTTGGGGACACCGGGTGCCTGGGTTCCTCCATCCCCCTTGTTAACCTTCTCATTGCTTTGGCTTTCCTGAGCTTCCCATGACAGCGACTCCAGAAATAGACAGCAGTTAGGCCTAGAAGGGTCTTCAGAAGTGACAGACCCTTGGTCACGTGTATCTCAACCCTGAATGTCATCCCCCCAAAGCACTGTGGCTGGTCCCTGCCACCATCACACCCTCCTCTCCCCTCTGCCTCTGTTTCTCCATTTCTGATAAGATTTTTGGTATCCAGCAAAGCCAGGAAGGCTCAGGGGACAGGAAGGTTTAGAACTGAGCAACTGGGCCAGTGAGGTGGCTCAGTGGGTAAAGAAAGGCACTTGGCACCAAGCCTGACAACCTGAATTTGATCCCAGGGGATCTTTGTGGTAAACAGAGAGAAGTGGCGGCCACACGAGCACCATAGCACTCATAATAAATAAAGACATAAATAAGTAGATAGACAGACAGACAGATCTTGGCAGCTGGGAGTGAGCCTGCTGCGGGTGGGCCCAGCATCCCTGGGGCTGTTGATGGGTGGGTATGATCATAATTTCTGCTGTCATAAGTTTGTTTCATTTCATGAAGCCTCCAGCACACACTGTGAACCATCGAGAGTTGACACAAATTTAATCCTCACTCAGACCTCTGAAGAAATGACCCATTCATTCCTCATCCCTTCCTTTTGGTTCAGCCCCCAGATAATGCCACAGCTTAAAACCATGGGGCACTTACGATCAGCAGCTGCCTGGGCTCGTGAGTCAGAACAGCACGGCTGAGAAACCAGAGTCTCCCTCGAAGATGCAGCCCCCTGTGTGCCAGGGCGGTCTCAGCCTGGGCACGCGGGTCTAGAGCGGGACGGAGGAGCGACCATCACGTGGTCACTGTCCGGCCGCATACGACTGTTGCTGTGGAGGTTCTCTGCAGGCCTGTGTGAATGGCTGTGGCACTCGGAAGGTGGTAGCTGACCTCTCCCTGGGTGACTGATGAGAGAGACAGAGGCACAGATATAGGCAGATGGGGAGGGAGGGAAGGATGGAGGGAGGGAGGAGGAGCGGAAGAAAGGGAAGGGGAGGAGAAGGAAGAGAAGCCATGGCCTCCAAGCTTCAGTGAGTTGCATGGGTTCCCCCCACTGTTGGTCACACTGCAGTGCTAGGACAGCCGGGAGCACACAGGGGACACTGGAAGAAGAGGCTCCTGGAGGCCAGCTGAAGGCTGCCACCTCCCATCCTACAGATGAAGAAACTGAGCATCTGAGAGGTTAGGTGGTTCACGCAAAATTGCACAGTCAATAGACGGTGTCAGAGAGATTTGAACTCAAGATTTTCCAACTCCAACATCTGTTCTCTGGCCAGGGCTGGCCTCAGTCTCCCCACATGTTAGAAGAAGAAATTAGGGGAAAAAAAGCCTCTTTGTTGTTTTGTTTTGTTTTGTTAGTTTTTCAGGGTTTTGAGACAGGGTCTCCACACCCAGCTAAATGACATAATCTTGACGTTTCTCGTCTTTAGAATGTCCTAAGGTGTGATCAGTCTCCTGGCGGTCAGCCACCAGGCTTTGTCATAGCCGTCCAGGAGCTTCAGTCTGGTCCCTCCTGTGGGTAAAAGGAGCTGCTGTGAGTCAGTCTCTGTAACTTCTGAGGGTGGGAGGAATGGAGGGGTAGACAGGGTCTGACCACGATGGAGAAGGTGTTGATGAAGATGATGCTGATGCCGAGTCATGAAGATGAAGTGATTGGTGAAGAGATGGTGGTGGTTGTGGTGATAAGAGTGATGATAAGTGATAATTATAGTGGTGATGATAGTGTTGATGATGACGGCAGTAGTGATGGTGACGGTGGTGGTCATGACAACGGTGGTAATGCTGATGCTGACGCTGATGCTAATAACGCTGTTGATGATGGCGGCAGTGAGGCTGGTGATGCTCATGTTGCTGACATGATGACATGATGTGGTGATGGCGATTTAGATGAAAGACACAGCACAACGCTGGGACCTTCTGGTGATGCCGAGAGCTGACTCAACACTCTGTCTTCATCATATGCCCTTCAAACTGTGGTCCATGGATTAGCCATACAGCTATCACCTGAGCCACTGCTGGGACAGCAGTCAACTCTGCCTCCTGGGTGTCCCCGGGTGAGTGGGGTGCCAATGACAGCTCACCACCATCTGGAAAGGGAAGCACTATCCGAGTGAGGGAAACTGAGGCACAGAGAAGTATTACAGCCAGCAGAGAAAGCGTATGTTCTCACCCCAGATCCCACCTCTGTCTAGCCCTGCTGCTGTGGCTTCCCACTTCAGGCAACATCATCCTGCCACCAGATCCGCTGCTCTAAGTCCGCCTGGAGAACAGTGACCTTGTTCCCAATTACTCTGGGAAAAGGACGCTCCAAATCAAGAAACAGCACTCGGCACCGCAGCATGCAAGCGTTCCTGAAAGAGGGGGAAATTAAGCCTTTGAAATAACATTAATCATGATAACTCGGGGCTGGTTCATTCCTCCAGCTTGCCCGCTACATTTCCTCAACATGGGCTTAACCCTCCATGACCCAGACTCTTAAGAAGTCCCCAGTACCACCTTCCCTCCCTCTCTCCGAGGCTGGCTTCTCTCCAATCAAACTTATCCCATCCTAAGGAGAGACATGAGAGCTGGGTGGGGAAAGAATATCATGGAAATACTCAGAATGCAATCAGGGTGACAGTGGTCCACTGCCATTCTTTCCCACTTTTATTTATTTATTTATTTATTTATTTATTTATTTATTTATTTATTTATTTATTTATTTTTCGAGACAGGGTTTCTCCGTAGCTTTTAGTTCCTGTCCTGGAACTAGCTCTTGTAGACCAGGCTGGCCTCAAACTCACAGAGATCCGCCTGCCTCTGCCTCCCGAGTGCTGGGATTAAAGGCGTGCGCCACCACCGCCCGGCTTCTTTCCCACTTTCAAAACCAAAACCACTGGGCATGGTGGCACATATCTGTATCCCAGGACTTGGAAGACTGAGGCCAGAGGATAGGTAATTAGAAGTTATCCTGGGCTACGTAATGAGACCTTATATTAAAGACATAATTAATTAGTTAGTTAGCTAGCTAGCTAGCTAGTTAGTTAGCTAGTTCGCTCGTTCGTTCGTTCGTTAGTTAGTTAGTTAGTTAGTTAGTTAGTTAGTTAGTTAGTTAGTTAGTTAATTATTTGCTGTTCCCACATCCCCGGAGCTCTCTCCATCCCCAGGGCATGAAGCCTGGCATTAGGGTTCGGTGGCAGCTTGGTAATAGAGCACTTGCCGGACATATGTAAGGCCCTAGGTACATGCAAACACACATATACACAGGTGGGGGTTGGGGCGAATGCTTTGAACTGGTGTGATGACTCGTTGGCAGAGTATTTGATGAGCACACAGGAAACCATAGGTTCAACCTCCAGTAACAGAGAAACCAGATGTAACGGTGCACACCTGGGATCCCAGCACTGAAATGGTGAGAGCCAGAAGAGCAGGAGTTCAAGGCCAGCCTTGGCTACACAAGGAGCTGGAAGCCAGCCTGGGCTACATAAAACTCAATATAAAATATAAAGAACAGATGGCCCTTGGCCTTGGATCATGAGGCTACAGGCAAAGCTGCCATGCTGGGCGTCGGGTCCTACCAGCACCCACCTTTCCATTTTTCAAAGAAATTGAAAAAAATCACCTGTTTTCAAATACTGACTGCTAATTAAGACAAAAATAATATTTACAGGCACGCACCGCAGGCGCCCGTCTAGCTCCCTGCCTGGAGCTGCTTACTCTTGGATAGCTGCCGCAGGTCAGGATTTGGATTTTCTATCCCGCCACTAGCCTCCCATTCTCTTTGCAACCTCAGGTTTCAGAGATATGGAAAGGCAGAGACCACGGGAGCAAGCCCAGTGAAATTTGGAGAAAAGTGTTCAGGAACTTGCTCCAGAGCCGTATACTCAGAGTGCTTCCGTGTTCCACCAAGCTCACACAGCAAGCTGTTGTCAGAGCCTGCTGGACCTGCCTGCTGGCCATCCATCCTAGTGAAGACCTCTCTGTGAGCCTGTTTGTCCTGTGCATCCATTCAAGCTTTTCTGTCTAGCCAGCTGGGTCCAAGGTCTGCACGGGTGCTGCAGATGTGGGGCTTGCCCTGTGTCCTTATGTGCCCCTAACTGTACAGTGTGGTGGCCTTCACAGTTGACCACCCCCACCCGGAAACACTTTCTGGCTGACATGCATCTTGGACGTGGCACTTTCCTTAGCTAGGCCTAAGTTTCTCCATTGGCAAAGGGATGGGACATAAGTATCCCCACCCCCTACTCTGTAAGGGAGGAGAAGCTACCTACAGACATCAGGTTCTCCTTAGATCTAACTACAACCATTAGTTTCCCAGAAGACTGAGGGGGTCTCTAGGAGGCCCTTCTAGCCCCACATTGCCAGGTCTATGCTCTCTGGGGGACCCACAGCACACAGCGATGCCTCTGAGACAGTGAGGAAAGAGGAGGAGCATCTCAGGGGGTCCCAGATGGAGACAGAAAAGATGGGGCTGCAGAAGCCCACTGGAGATAAGGCATTGAAGAAGGCAGAAAGACCAGGAGCAGCAAAAGAAACAGGAGCCGTCTGGGATGGGGGACCTGGAGCCCCTGGCTGACCTCAGTGTTCCTCCCGGGACTGTAAGTGAGCAGGCCGGCTGGCACACCTTCAGAAGCACTCAAGGCCGCGTGAGCCCCCACCATAAGCCCCAGTGACAAACCTGCTGTGATAGGAACCGCTGGCCCCATGTTGTCCTTGTTTTTTAATGACACTTCCTGTTTTTGTTTTTGTTTTACTTGAGAACCAAATTGGATCCAACCAACCTGAAATTAAGCTGGAGCAGTTCATGGGAGTATAGGAAAGAGGCCATCGCTGCTGTGAAGGAAGATGAGGAGCAGAAGCCAGAGAAGAGGTGGGGCTCATGCGTAGACACGGGGGGCCCTTCATTAAAGGTCTCTGTACCTTGGTCCTTCCCACTACTGCTTCTGAGCATCAACTGGATGCAGCCCAGGCCGGGCAGTGTGAACACAGCCAGGATACAAGCAAGCAGAAGGTGCCTGGCTGAGGAGTTCACAGCCCAGCTTTGCAATACACAGTGCAAGGCCCTGGAGTTCTTGTTATGAAAAGAAAGCAGGGACAGAGCTCAGACATGGCCCTGTCAGTTAAGAGCTATCTGTGAAGCACGAGGACCTGAGTTCAAGTCCTGGAACCCTTATTTAAAAAAAAAAAAAGGCAGGCCTATAATCTCAGTGCTAGGAGGCAGAGACAGGTGGATTCCTAGGGTTTGCTGGCCCAAGGTTGACCTCTGGCTTCTCAGGAATGTGCACACATAGGTGCATGTACACCCACGTGAACATGTGCACACACTCAAGCACGCACACATACACGAAAGCACGTAGGAAAATTAAGAAATGAGCCCATAGCTCACACTGGGTCCAGCACTCTGCCAACGGTCTCTGGGACTATTTGGCCATTTTATCAGTGACGTGATTCAGAAGGCACAGATCTGGACTGTGAAGCGAGAAGTGACACAGCATGACGCAGACTTTCGGTGGGTGATGTGCTCGCCCTGGTGGCCGTGCCTCCTCCTTGACTCTATCTGCAGACACCTACTTCCCCTCCCCCTCCTCCTTCCCACTGACCACATCACTGTTGGGAGCAGATATATCCCCCTCTCAGGAGCAAGGGCTGAAGAGAAAACTGTTGCTTTGGGACAACCACCCTTATCTCAGGGCCCTGATGTCAATGAGTCACTGTGTTCAAGAGGCAGAGGAAGGGCCAACCTCCACCCCTGTGCTTCTGAGGTTGTTTCTGTAAATGGCAGATCTGCCAGTGTCCTAGGGCCCAGGCCGAGTGATCCCCAAGAGTCAGGACCCCTGTCCCTTACCCCCCAGCTAGGTTAGATTCAATGCCTGCATCCCTCTGGCTACAGAAGCAGCCAGCCAAGCATTCCCCCTCCCTATCTCCCTTTCCTCTTTCCAGACGTCCGCATGCCTGCCTCTACCTGGTACCCTCCTCTCTGAAAAACACCTAGGACAAAAAAGTCTCCTTCGTCTATCTCCAGGCCCCAGGGCTTTGGCCACCTCAAACACCCTGAGGCTGATTTCTCAAAGGTAGCCTCCAGATTTCCTTCAAGCCAGAGTCAATTTACCACTCAAATCCTAAGAGCCTCGGTAAACATGCTCCGCACACGATGGCCTTTAAAAGGAACACCACATCAGAACTGAAGTGTGTGCAGCCGTTAAGCTGTGACCTGGGAGACCGGAGACAGCTGCCACCACTGTCCCTCTCTCTGGCTTGACGTGGTATTCTCATTTCTGAGCTACGAGCAAACATGACTTTTCTAATCAGGGGAAGGACACAGAACTGCTTTAAAAACAGATGAGAGCAAGAATATGGACTCCTATAAACGCCGGAGTCTGCAGCCACTGCCCACAGTCAAGTCCCCTCCACGCCCCGCTCTGCAGAAGGCAGTCCAGCCACGCCAACTCATTCACGAGTTATCTTCCATAGAGTCAGGCCTTTGGGACAGAGTCCTAGGGTGAATCGCAGACTGCATTTCCTTTCGAGACCTGGTCATGATGCTACGAAAGGCGCTCTTGATGCTCTGAATGAAATGCTAGGAGCCCAGACCAGACCAGAGTCTTCCAGTGTGTGAGCAGAGTAGGAATCCAGATTATGGATTCCAATCCAGACTCAGTGGCCACGCAGTCCATCCTTTGCTTCTGTTTCTGGTACCGACACACACACACACACACACACACACACACACA
>NC_022016.1:44390420-44391826 GCF_000317375.1 Microtus ochrogaster | reverse complement strand
ACACACACACACACACACACACACACACACACCAGGGAGAGCAATGTCATAGCTAGCTTCTAATACAGGAAGTCCTTCCTCAGCTCTAACTCTTAAATCTAGCACCATCTACTCTTATTGCTTTGTGGCTCAGACTCTTGGCCCCAAACAGCTACTATGTGAGGGGCTTGCTCAGTGCCCTGACAAGGCCTCCAGCATCTCAACCATCTGGTGGGTGGGTGGGTGGGTGGGTGGCACTACATGAGCACTGGACACCCAGCCCCTGCGTCCCTTCCCTAGGCTGCCAGCCCTGGGGACGTGCGCAGGCAGAGGCTGACCCTCAGAGTTACCGCATCAGCATTTAAGAGGAAGTCGATTGCTCTAGAGGCAATTGCCACCACTTGTGGAAGAAGCGGCAACTTCCACTGCACTGCATAAGCGCCCGTTCAGGCCATTCCGCAGGGTAAATGAAAATCGGAGTTCCTGCCTTGATTTATCTCAACCAGAGGAAGCGGGAGGAATTCATTTCCCTCCAAACGATCTTCTCCGTCTCCTAAATATTCAATAATTTCCTAGCAGAAAAATGGATTTCCTCCCCGGCCCTCGCAGACTCTGGCGGTCCTGCGCGGCACCTGTGGGTGTCCCGATGGAGGCAGCTCCATAGCAGCCACAACCTGCCTTGGACAGCACCGTGGACCCCCTTCCCAGAGAGGCCTAGCCACCCGTGCTGGCCCAGAGCCATGTCACAGGCTTTGTGATGCTCCTGGCTCCATGATGGCACCAAGCCAGCTCAGAAGGAGACCCACCCTTGTCCCGTTGCTGGTCTGTCTCCTTTTTGACAGGGGAATTTTTGAGGTAAAAAACTGACTCTAGTGAATTGCCATGTCCCCAGGCTAGCCTCTGTGCTGATGAATGGTTGGACATAAAAACTGTGCTGAAGACATGAAGTGATGAATGAATGAATGAATGAATGAATGAATGAATGAGAGGATGGAAGAATGGATAAAAGCGCCTTCAACACTGCCTGTTTAACTCCATTGGGTGGCCTGTGGTTCATTCTCACTACCTAGTGCCTAAAAGGCCTGCCTGGGAAGCAAATCCAAGGATACGGGTAACAGCAAAGTCAGCCGGAGGTAGGGAAGGACACAGCCTGCAGGTCACATCACTGTCAAGGCACGCCTGAGAGACAGACCTGCCCAGAGGCTGCCGGAACCAGTGCCCAAGGCTCCTGGTCAGCTGGGGTAAGGGGAGACTCTGCTCATTGCCCACTGATCCTAGTCGGTGGCTCTTATCCTCAACTGTAATCAAGTAGACATGAGGCTGAGGGAGGGACAGACAGACCCAGTCCCAGGAACAAACCTAGAACTGAGACCCCAGTGCAGCCAGGAGCAGAAAAGCCTGAGGACTGAGGGGCATTCCAGACTTGG
>NC_022016.1:44386897-44390320 GCF_000317375.1 Microtus ochrogaster | reverse complement strand
AGACCCCAGTGCAGCCAGGAGCAGAAAAGCCTGAGGACTGAGGGGCATTCCAGACTTGGAGCGGGAGTTGGGAGGGTGTCCACCAAGCTAGGTAGCTCCTCCTCGTGCATATGGATTTGGGTGTCAGATAAATAGGACCCTTGGATGGCCTACCACCCTCACCTAAACCTCTTGGCTCCATCGGAAAGAGGCTCTGGTGCCCAAAGGTGACCAGTTACCAGGCACTAAACAGTAAAAGCTGTATCTGGAGCCCTGCTGGCCTTAGCGGGGGAGAGGACTACAAACGGAGTCAAGAGCAAAGTGCACAATGCAGGCGGCTTGGGAAATTACTATCTGCCATGCACCGCTGAGGCCTGTGCCTTTAAGAGTCCTAAGTAGAGCACAGAGGATGGAGAGCTTGGTTAGGCACAGGGACCAAGAAGGACGGGATTGGGAAAAGCAGGGGTGGAGCCAGGAAGAGGAGGACCCATGCTTCCTGTAAGCTATGAGGTTGTCTATCTGGACAGGCTTAAGAGTGGCGCCATCAGACTTCCGGATTCTCTAGGAGCCTGCCTTGGCCTTCTTGAAGCTTCACGAGCCTGCCAGAAGACCCACAGAACAGAGCTGTCCCTCTGCCGCTCACCCAGCCACAGCATGGCCATTGGAGGTGAGGGGCATAGTTGCAGGGAGGAAGCAAACCCAACCCAATGAGTGCAGATCACCAAGGACCAAGCACATCACTACAACTTTCCCCTTGAGTAAATTTGCTGTGTGACTTCAGGCAAGTTGCATCACCCCTCTGGGCCTCAGTTTCCCCACTGTCTTAGTCACTGTTATATTGCTCTAAAAGACACCATTACGAAGGCAACTCTTATAAGAAAAAGCATTGACTGGGCCTTGCTTACAGCTTCAGAGGTTTAGTCCACGGACGTCATGGTGGAGGGCCTGGTGGCTGCAGGCAGGGACTGGTGCCGTAACAAAGAGCTACATCCTGATCTGTAAGCAGAGAGAGAGAGTGCTCACGAGAAAACCGAGAGAACCGGACCTAATGTGGGCTTTTAAAACCTCAAAGTTCAGGCCCAGTGACACACTTCCTCCAAGGCCACACCTCTTAATCCTTCTCAAACAGCTCCACTCCCTGATGACTAAGCTTTCAAAGATGTGAGGCCATAGGGGCTGTTCTTATTCAAACCACCACACTTACTACATGCCAGGGTCCAGCCTGCTTGCCTAAGGACTCAGTCAGAGTCAAGTTCCTGGGCTGAGCTTACTGGACTGTGGGCTCTTAGGTAGATATCATCCCCCAAACCCTCTGGACCTCACACCCTCCTTTGGGGGTGTAATCCAGCTGGCTGCAATTGGTGGTAGAGCGCATCCTGGAGCCCCAGTTGCATCAGGCCCCCTGGGAGCCAGCTGCACAGAGGGCAGGACACGGGCCTTACGTATGACTTGTTTGCCCAAGCATCCTTCTGTGGCTTCTTTCATGTTGCAGCTCCTCCGCTGGCCTCCGGGTCTGAGCGGAGCATCCGCCAGCACAAAGGCCCAATTTATCAGGCATGTGTTTGATGGAATGTCCTTCCTGGAGGAATGGCCCTCCAGACGCTCTCCGAGCCAGCGAGAGTCTTTGAAACTTAACAGCATGTTCTTTAAAGGGACTGCAGAGGCACGCTGCATCTGAAATACGTGGCTTTGAACACGTCGACATTAATGGAAGTCACCGTCGCAGGGGACATGGGCCTTTCCCAGAAATAAATCAACAGCCCGTGCCTCTGGCTAAGGATTCGTTTTACTTGAATTTCTTCCTAGAGGACCCACTGGTGCTGGGGAGGGGTTGGGCTTTAGAGGCAAGATTACAGAGCCTGGGGCTATGGGAGCGTGGTCCTGCCTGAAAGGGATCTAGCTGATCACCTGTCGCCAGATGATAAACTCGACCTGTACTTGGTTGGCTGCCAGTAGATGAGGTATGCCAACCAAAGGCAAGGAGACCGGGTTTCTAACCTGTAGAGTTACTGGTCTGAGCCGTGCCTGCCCCAACACCCTTCCCAAGGAAGGTCTGCTGTTCTGTTTTGACCTGAGTATCCACCATGGAGTTTGTACCCAGGCTGCCCATTCTAGTCTCAGCTCTGCTGTTTGCTAGCTCTGCTACCTTAGGCAAAAAGCTTGACCTCTCTGAGCCTTGGTTCGGAAACATTCTTAACTGTTGGTTTGAAAACAAGCCCCCTCCAGAAGGCAGAACCTCACATCTCAAGAGAAGGATGACAATACCTCCCTCCTCCTCAATATCCTGGCCGCTCGGATGTTCTTCCCAGCTCTTCACTGTGTACACCAACCAGACCCAGAAGGGCTTGACCCTGCACCACACCCGCAGTGGCCCGCCTATACAGCCCAGCCGCCCCCTGATGCTTTCTTTCCCTGTTCCTCAGTCACTAATTGTTTTATCAATAGTGTTACTCTGTGGGAGATCCGTGATTTATCTGACTCTGCCCCCACATTTCTGGGTGGCCCTGGGCAGGCCATTCATCCTCACAGGGCCTAGAAGATGGGGGAAGGGACCGCAAAGCATATCCACCCCAGCTGTTTGGTTCAGATATCGACAGTGGGAAAAAAAAATCTCAGTAACAGCTAGAGCAGCCTGGGGATGATCGGTACCCCACAGCAGACCTTTCCGCACCCCACAGCAGGTGAGTACCCCACAGCAGACCCTCCTCTACACCCCGCAACAGACCAGCACCCCAACGGCAAACCAGCACCCACACTGCAGACTGGCACCCCCATGGCAGACCCTCTACACCCCACAACAGACCACTGCAGACCGGCACCCCCACGGCAGACCCTCCACACCCCACGGCAGGCCCTCCACACCAGATGACCACAGTGAACCACAATCCCCTCCCACTTCACCTCTGGTTGAGGAGTCACAGGCTCTGGCCAGCTAAAGTCAGGGGAAACTCTGCAGGCGCTTACTCTGGGGACAACTTCTTTCAAACAATCCCTCTTGAACAGGACCTTAAACTCTGGGGTTGCAAGGAATCTGGCTAGGGTGAAGAACTACAGAGGCCTTGAGAGATCCCAGGTCCAGCCCCAGACCATGGTCTGTAACCAACTGCCCGCAGCGTGCCTTAAGTGAGGGAGACAAAATGAGCCCACCTAGCCACAGCCACCAGCAATCCATCCAGACAACAACTGAGATGACCAGGTCAGCACACTTGGGATGCTCTGGGCTTACATTGTGAAAAGTCTTGGCTTGGCTTCTGGGTATGACACCCCACATGCCCTGACACCCACTAAGCACAGAGGAAGCAGTAGAGTTAACCCACAGAGATGGGCATGGTGACACATGTCTGCAATTCCAGCACTTGGGAGGCTGAGGCAGGAGGATCAGAAGTCCAAGACCAGCCTGGGCTACATAATGAGACTACCTCAACACACACACACACACACACA
>NC_022016.1:44385763-44386299 GCF_000317375.1 Microtus ochrogaster | reverse complement strand
TTCATGTGTGTGCAGGTTCACATGTGTCTACATGTATGTACATCTATGAAGAGGCCAGAGGATCTTAAGCATCATTCTTCAGGTACCACCAACATATCTTTTTGAGATGCGGTCTCTTCCTTGCCTGGAGCTCTCCAGATAGGCTAGACTGTCTGGCCAGCGAACCCTAAGAATCCACCCATAGCCTCCTGCAAGCCAGGATTACAAGCATGCACCATTGCACCCAACATTTTTTTTTTTTTTTGGATTTTCGAGACAGGGTTTCTCTGTGGCTTTGGAGCCTGTCCTGGAACTAGCGCTATAGACCAGGCTGGTCTCAAACTCACAGAGATCCGCCTGCTCTGCCTCCCGAGTGCTGGGATTAAAGGCGTGTGCCACCATCGCCAGGCCTCAGTCTCAACTTTTAAGACACGATTTGGTCCCACTTTTTATAATTTATATAGAGACGTTGGCTCCTGACCTCAGTGAATTCATCTCTAATGTCCCCTCGTCCTCTCCTCAGGTCCTATGACATCCTTAGCTTACCCTGACCATAC
>NC_022016.1:44376489-44385663 GCF_000317375.1 Microtus ochrogaster | reverse complement strand
TTTTTTTTAACATGGGTTCTGGAGTGCAAATCACAGGCTCTTTGCATGCATTTCACTAACGGCCATCTCCCCAGCTGAGCGCCTTAAGAAATCTAGTTAGCCTGGATCTCTGAATGGTTCTGGTGGGGTGGCCAGAACAGCTACAAAGGATGGGAGTGGCTGACGCCTGTTGAGTTACAGCAGCCACAGGGTCTCACTGGCAGGTCTTAGACTAGCCTTGCATTTAATGACACACTCTTATCAGTCCCTGCATCCCAGTTAGGGAAACTGAGTCCCTGATAGCTTAAATGACCAACTCAAGGCCATAGGGAAAGTGATGGAACCAGAGTTCCAGACCTGTGTCTTTAAGCGCTGAGCCACCTCCGCGAGACTGAGCCTGGTTCCAGGCCTGACGTTCCAGGTCTCCGGAGGCTTTGTGGGTTTCTTCCCTGTCTGAAAGTTTCTGCTGATGCTGCGGGAAGCCTCCCCCGCAAGGACGAAAGCCACTTTGCTGGGAGAGGCAGCTCTGCTGACAAAAGACAGGGTTCCTTTGGAGTCAGTCATCCCTGAGGGGAGCAGCGAGGAGCCCCCACCCTGGAGCCTGCAGACTGGAGTGGGAACCCACAAGCTCGCTGCAGGAGCAGACCCAACGCTATGGGAGGGTTAGAGCACAGACAGAGCGGGCTGATGGCATCTGGCGCAGATGGGTACACTGAGACCCAGAGAGGGGCAGAGGCTTGGCCAAGTCTCACATCCATCCACGTGGAAGCTATGACTAGTCCCTGTCACCTTGGAACTTTTACAGAGAGGGAATGTTGGAAAGGCAGGGGTCTTCCAGGAGAGAGGTAGGCTCTGGGGACCAGAGACACTGAGCTATGACTGAGTCTTTTTCAAGGAGACCCGGAAAACTGCACGCGACAGGAACAGTCTCTGCCAGCTATCCTAGCACTTACTTAGCTCCTGCCAACAAACAGCTGGTATACCTGATGCCGCATTGCTACAGCCTGACCCTGTGACCCTGTGACCCTGTGACCCTGTGACCCTGTGACCCTGTGACCCTGTGATAAGCAGGCGGCTTTGCAGGCTCAGTATCTGCAGGTGGTTCTCCAACACAGGGAGGCGCCACAGACAACCCCAGAAACATCAGTAGAGACAATTGCCACCAACATAATTGCACCTCTGCCTATGACACCCTGAGTGACCTTGAACACAATATATGACCTTGCTCAGCCTGTTTCTGTCCACCAAGAAAGAACATGGGCGTGATTAGAGGTGTTTAAAGTGTGTTTCTTGGGATTCAGGGATTTCTTGCCATCACCCCAGAGGCACCTTGGAGGGGAAGGAATAGGAAGTGACTCTCGGGCTCCAGCGGCCACAAGACTGACCCTGCTTTAATCTGAGTGATATGCCCAGGGCCCGTGTCAGATGGCATCCCGACAGAGCTCTCACTGCTTTTCAGCAGTTTGTGCCAGAAGCCAGAGGCATCTTCTGTGCCCTGTGGGTGTGGGGTGTGGGGAGACAAGACCGAAGGCTTCTAGCTACAGACGAGGGGTCAGGACCAAGCCGGAGCAAAGGCTTTGCCTGGCACGTCTCTCCCCAGCCACCCTCCCAGCTCTCACTGCCCTCCCCTCAGCCTCCCTCAGCCAGCTTTCTCTCTGCAAAACTCCTTGGTGAGGCCTCAAGACTCAAGATGAAAGGATTGGTGAGCAGGGACCTGAGGGCCTTAAAGCTGGGACAGAAGCAAGAGGCAACGCCCCTGCCTCCCTAAGCCCGATTTATCTGTGATAATTTCATTTGAACCAGCCAGACCACAGCGCGAGAGAAGAGGATTGGAGGCCTTGTCCCTTCTTCTAAGAGGACCCGGCTGGGCTGTGGGTCAGTGGTGTGGCACTTGCTCAGCATGTGTGAGCCCAGGGTCCAAACTCCAGCTCCTCACCAAATAAAAATAAGTAAGCATCCACAAAAGGAATCGGCCTCCCCTCTGTGGTGAGGCAAGGGCTCCGCAGGAGAACCTGCACAGTGAAGCCCTTCCTTGGTAGAGGACAATCTTGTCACCATGCA
The DNA here is from genome assembly GCF_000317375.1 of Microtus ochrogaster. Classification (NCBI taxonomy): domain Eukaryota; kingdom Metazoa; phylum Chordata; class Mammalia; order Rodentia; family Cricetidae; genus Microtus; species Microtus ochrogaster. The sequence goes on along the minus strand of NC_022016.1, from coordinate 44,383,623 downwards.
GACACTTAATGGAGCATTTGCTAATGGATTTGGGAGTCTCAGTAAGCAGTGAAGACCTCCCACCCTAGGGCTCCGGTGGCCTAGGCTCCATTGAGCATTGTTAAGGTGTCATTCTGTGTGACTCCTGCTTATTCAGGCTTCAATTCCTGTACAGGGTAACGTGTACACAGAAGTGTATGTATGCACCATGTGTTGGGTGGATGGGTGGGTGAATCAATGGGTACAAAGCTGGATACATAGATTCATATGTGGATGCATGGGTGCCTGAACGGATGACTGGGCAGATCAATGGGTAAGTGGGTAGACGGGCAGACGGATAGATAAGCTGATGGAGGTGGACATGGATCAATCAACCAATTGATCAATCAATGAATATGTGGGTGGGTGAGTAGCTGGATGGATAGGTGGATCGATTTATCAATTGATCTATGGGTCTGTGGGTAGATAATGGATGGAATAGTAGGTGGGTAGTTGGGGAAATAGATAGATGGATTGATGGATGGATTTATGGATGTGCGCATGTGTGGTTGGGTAGATGGATAGATGGATGTGTGGGTGGGTGGGCAGATGGGCAGATGGATGAATGGGTTGTGCACGGATGGGTGAGGATGGACGGATGGAGGATGCGCGAAGTTAACATTCCCTGTCTACGGCCCAGCGACAAGGATTCTGCTTCACTGCTTCTACTCCCCTAAGCAGAGAGCCCCACCTTTCTCCCTGTTAGAGGGCACCTTCACTGACTTGCAGAGGTTCCCCAACTCCTAACTAGCCTTCTAGCCTCTAGCGTCCCTCCCCTACCGGGGGAAAAAGATGAAACCGAAAAATCTAACTCACAGAAACAAAGCAAGTTCACCACCCAAATTGAGGGTCTCCTGCCTCAGGGCAGGATCATTTGCAGGCTCCAAGAGTCTGATCTCCATCACTTACAGAATTAGCAAGGGGAAGGACCCCAGAACTGGTCTCCCTCTGACAGCCTGGGGTACTGTGCCCATGGCCCATCATTGTCCACACCCCCCTTTGCAGTCTGCAGGAGGCTCAGTGTACGTGTGTGTGGCAGGGGGTAGGGGATGCAGGTGATTACCCCTTGGTCACGCTCCACCACCTCTTTTCCCCTCGCCCCAGGACACATGAAACTGAAGTCCAGCAACTCGCCTCATTAAGCAGCCAACACAGGGCCCTGAGAAATGTCTTAATTAGGTGACCATAGTAGCTGGTGTAAACTAATTTGATAAAGATAACAAAAGTCAGCAAGCAGGACTGCCTGTGTGTACAGGAACAGCTGCCCTGAGACAGGAGCTCAGGGACCTAGATCTGGGAGGAGACCGAGGGGTTGCAAGCAATGCCTGCAGCGGGTTGCTGAGATCCTCAGTTTCAAAAGCTGTGAAATGGGTTGTCGTCAGCTGACAGTCTGCTTCCTGGCACGGATTTGATGCCAGGAGCGTGTGGTACCCCACCTCCCAGTGAAGAGCAAGTGGCTCTGTTGGGGGAAGATACTGGGGGGGTTAAATTTACAGCTTCAGGTGGGCTAGTGAGACACCCTATCACCACGCTACATCCCAGCTCTCTTACCCTTTCTTCTCTTTTTGTTTTCTCTTTCCTTCTTTCTTCCTTCCTTCCTTTCTTTTTTTCTGCTTTTTGAAACAGGGTCTCACTGCACTGCCCAGTCTAGACTTGAAATCCTCCTGCCTCAGTCTCCTGAAGAGCTAGGATTGCAGGCTTGTATCACTTTTATTATTTATTATCCTCTGAACGTATTGTTTTCCTCTCTCCTGCCCCATCTGTGCTTCCTCTCCCCCCACCACCTGTGCCTCACACATTGGCTGTATGGAGAGGGCACCAGCGGCCTCTGGGCCCTGAAGCCCTCCTCTTGCCTCTGACCTGCTCCAGCCTGCAACATGCTCAAGTGCCCTGCCTCTGGAAAAATAATATGTTCCCACCCCACCCACCCACACATCCCCACCTCCGGTTTCCAATCTTGGGCGTCTGTTTCCCTAAGCCACCAATTCACACCTGATTTTTATCCTGGGCCTTCAAAGGGCTGAAGAATTTGGTCAAGACTGCACAGCTGGAGGTAGAATGAACTCGGTTCTCATGCCTGTCCACATGCTAAGGAAGGGCGGCTGTGCAGACCAGAGGCTGGGGCCAGGTGACAAACCCGGCTGGCCTGCACCTTTAAGGTTTCCTCCTGTGCCTGCTGTGTTCTGGTTCACACTGGATATCCAAAAAAGATGTGCAGACCACCACGGGGTGAAAGTGGAGGGTATGAGGAGATACACACACACACACACACAACTCAGCCACAACAGCCAGTGACATCTTAACCAAGTCACACCCCACGCTGAGCCCCAGTGTCCCCATCTGCGAAAGGGAAAGAGTTTCTACTCTCAACACCTTCCCACTCGTCCTCAAAATCACCTGCTCTTAGGTTTTCCAGGGGCAGCAGGATGGACATCGGGTAGTGTGTGTGCATGTGAGTGTGCATGCATGCATGCATGCATGTGTCTGCAAAGGACACTAAACTCGACGGTGCTCCCCCAGGCTGGAGTTAGCAATGTGGCAACCACCACTCAACCAAGATGACAATGCGCGGTTGGCACCCCATCCCCTTGCTATAAACCAGAGAGAGGCACCGAGTGTCTAATTAGTAAACCATTCGATAATTGGTGTAATCTGGTGCTATTCCCTTTCTGACAGCCCCTGCCACCGTGTCCCATTTCAAGCTTGAGTTGCCTTTCGCATCATGCTGATAATTGTAATACTGAGAAGGAAAAATCAAATCGGAGTCATCGGAAGCTCCCATTAAATTGATTTAGGACACCAAAAAGTTAATAGGATTCCCTCCCCTCCTCCTCCTCCCCCGCCCCATCTATGTCTCACAGATTGGCCACACGGAGAGGGCACGAGGGGCCTCTGTGCCCTGGACCCTTCCTCGTGGCCTCAGACCTGCTCCAGCCTGCAAGATGCTCAAGTACCCTGCCTCTCGAAGGCCAACATGAGAGGGGGCAGGAGGCAAGGACAGGCTCACCTTGAACAGAGCCAGGCACATGTCCTGCCCTCTCCCCTGAGAAGTAAACCTTAGAGACAGACGTTCAGGTCCGTTTGTTATCTAGAAGGCTGGAAGTGAGCTTGCACAAAGCAGATCCCAGCCGTGCAGGTAACAGAAGTCCACTCCAACCAACCAGAGGACACACGAACATGTCTGGTTCAGAACATTGGGAAAACCAGAGGGAGAGCAGGCCCAGGATTCTTCTTCACAAGATGAACCGAGCCCCTGAGTACCTGCACCCCAGCCTGAGGGACCCAGGCCAGCACAGAGGGTGGGCACACCCGATTCATTTTACACTGCTTAGTTTGGGCTTTTTTGAACCACACACCCAGGAGAGTATGCAAATAGATGCAAATGAGATCCTGATTTATGCAAAACAGCCTATAAATGCGTGTCCCTGGATTTGCCAAAGGAAAAAAGCCGTGTCACCTAATTTAACAGAAATAACAGGGGTAGAAGACTGTCCCTGAGTTGGGTTCAGGCCAAGAAGAACCCACAAAGCCTCCTAAAATAGAGCTAAGGGACCTCCTGGCCGTGGTGGCTCTGAACTGAAAACTCCACAGCCTTGGCCTCGCCAAGAGAGTCCAGCCTCACAGTGGTACCTGGTCCCCTTATAGCTGAACCTCTGGGTCCCCCTTCCTACCCCACAGGGTCCTTTAATCAATTATTTATTTTTTATTTTATGTGTATAAATGCTTATATGCGTATATGCCAGTGCACCGTGTGTATACCTAGTACCTACTGAGGCCAGAAGAGTCAGATCCCCTGGAACTGGAGTTACCAACAGCTGCATGTCACCACGTGGGTGCTGGAAACCTAGGTCCTTTGGAATTAACAGCCCGTGTTCTTAATCACCAAGACATCCCTCCAGCCTTCTAGACAGGGTCCTGCAAGGGGAGGCCACTGGGCCCCAGACTCCATCCATCTTGCTGGCCCCACCCACATGTGACCCACCCTGATAACCATTGCAGTTTACATCAGTGAATCCTGAGCAGCATTGCCCTGCACCAGGCTGAGCAGTTCCAGGAAAGCACCGTTATCACTCTCATACAGAGGGGGAAACCGAGGCCAGCTGGGACAGAGCGCCAGGAGAGAGAGCAAGGTTCCTGGAACCTTCTCTTTTCTAAGTTACATCACCTGTAAAAGCAGGCTCGGCTCCCAGAAAGCAAGGGAGCACCTGGACTATAATAGGCTGCCAGATTCGGCATTTATCAGGTGGGTCCCGGGAATTGAACTCAGGCACTTTACTCCCATCCCTTTCAAGTTACATTAAGGAGAGCATCTGGGAGCATGTATACTCTCCAGGCTCCCATTTATTACAAATTAGCTCACATTTATCATGAGGACAGCCTATGTGGTCAGCACGACCGACATCCCCACACTCTAGAGCTGAAAGTTCAGCTAAGTAAGGGTTTGTGACAGGGCTGAGCCTCCTGTGAGCTTGTGAGCATCTGTCATCACAGGCATCCTCCTGTAGCAAATGGAAATGGTGGGGCTTTTCTTAATGACTAAAACACAAGGCATTGGTAATCAGGGAAGATGCGCCAAGTCTGCAATTTTGGGGTCTTCCTCCGAGCTGTGACCCCCACTCTCTGACCTGGGTTTCCTCTGTGAAGTACGATCATGCTGGTACCTCCCTCCGGGGACATAACGCAGTGGCCTGAGTGGACTCAGATTGGACTGGCGCACATGTACCTAGCTTCAAAGGCTTAGAGATCATATGGCTGAGGCAGAGAGAACCAATGTTCACCAGATGTGAAGCCAAGGGCCCACTCCACACCAAGGTCACCCCTGCTCTTGAAAACACCCACAGGGCCCTGCGGGATCCCCCAGTGCAGAGGAGGCTCTTGCTGTCTGTCTTACCAGTGGCTAGGGACACAAGGACCAGCCCCTCACCACTCACTGGGAGAGGTCCAGGGCTTCTGTTGATGGGGAAAGCTGACAGGAGCTGGCTCGGGTAATTATATTAATTTCCTCAATTTGCACATTCCTGCTACTTTGCCATCTCCCCGGGAAGTGTAAATGAGGAGCTCGAGCAGCCTCACTGATTAGGTCCATGCTCTGCGGCTGGGAAGTTTCTGTTGCGTGGGTTATTATCCTGTATCTTCCACGGCTGAGGGGCTTGTCTCCCCCACCCCAGGCTGGAGCTCACCAAGGACTAGGGATTTGTCTCCCCTTCAGCCTGAGGGTCTCCCGCTTAGAACTGGCGAATCCTCTGAGGATACAGAAATATCTCCTCCATCAGACTAGCATCTCCTCCTGGCCAGAGCCTATTCCTGTCAGACCAGCAGCTCCCTCAGCGAGCTGGGTGACATCAGGGCTGTGGCTGTCATCAGACTGGGAGCTCCAAAAACAAGAGAGCTCCCCCCCCAGCCCCAGTAAACTAGGGGTGTTCCAGGTTGTGGTTCCTGTTGGTCCATCAACTTCAACAGGTCACCTACGTTCCCAGTGCCATCCACTAGAACACACAACCCACTGAGATGATTCAGAGGGGAACGGGCATGTGCAGCCAAGCCTTCCCAGCTGAGTTCAATCCCCAGATTGTGGAAGAAGAGACCTGACCCTAAATTTAAATTGTACTCTGATATCTACATGTGCTCTGACATCACACCCCCAAATTCCACATACACACATTAGCACACAAAATAAATAACAGTATAATAAGACACAGTTTAAAAAGAAGAACCACCTTTGGGCCACAGAAGGCAGGCTGTGGAGGCTCTGCCATCCCCCCACAGGACACTAGAGTCACATCTTTGCTGAAATGTATGTACTTTGCTAGGGACAAGCCAAGAGTGTTAGTGGCAGCAGAGCCACCCGAACTCGGAGGGCCTGACATGGCACTGACCCCCAGAAGGGTCAGCTGACCTCTGCCTAGGGTTTGGAATCAGGCCAGTGTGAGAGGAAACACAGCCTCAGTAGCGATCCTGCCCGAACCAGAGCTTGTGAGTCAGCTAGCCTGACCACCATCTATACATCTAGTATGGTGTTTGACCTATGGCCTCCAGCGCCCCTGCCTCCCTTTAATATCTACTATGTGTTGAGACAGCAGGTCTCAAGGACCTGTGAGGACATCTGCTTGCCTACCTGTTCAGCTAAGGACGTCTGGACACTCTGGAGTTTGTCCCTTATCCAAGGTAACACTCAATGCATTTAAAGAGCCAAGATTCAGTCCCAGATCTGGGTGAATCAAAGCCCTGCCCTGCTGAGCCAGCCTGGCTGCCTCCAAGAAGCTTCCTACTGTTGGTCATGTTCTTTAGCACATCCTGCCTCCTGGACGGGGTGTGTTCCCTGAGGACAAGGACCATCGCATGACAACAGAGACAAGGCCAAGAAAAACGTTTAGTGTAGTGGGGCAATTTGTCTGAAATCTAAATCCAGGTTGTGTGTGTGCACGTGCATGCAACTGCATGCGTGCATCTGTGTTTTTATGTGCATGCAGAAACGTTTGTATGTACAGATGTGCATGCTTGTGGGAGCATGCTGTTGTGTGACACCATTCCTGGGGTGACATGAATGGATGTCTACTCACCTCAGAGAGGGAACTGACAACAGACCTAAGTATGGATACCTCCAAAGTTCATCTTAGTGAACCAATGAGTTTTACTGGGATTGCTTATAGGAATATGGGTGAGGGGTGACTTACAGGAGGAGAAATGACTGAAGACAGTTGCATCACCTAAGTCCACCCTAACACGGGTGACAGTTCACAAAGCTGGGAACCTAGAGTACACTGCACAGCCTGCAGGCAGCTCAATAGGTTGGAACATGTCCTTTCCAGGGCAGCTGGGGTTGTCTGAGAGTGTCTCCCAGCTGTCCTTATAGATTCTTAGGGAGGGCGGGGCCTACTGAATCTGCTTAGCTTCAGGAACTTCCTGCAGCTGTTTTTGAGTTGTTTACTTCCTGTCCTTAGGAGCTTCCCTGCAGGATGTGGGTTTCACCTCCTCTTAGAAAATCCTGTTGTTTCATCTCCCTATACACATCCCGTGTTTTACAAAGTTCCCCACCCCCATATGGAAAGCTTTAACTTCAGGAGAAGCTGCTGCACATACAATACATACATGTTCTGGTGTGGCTTTTGGTTTTGG
>NC_022016.1:44360941-44376389 GCF_000317375.1 Microtus ochrogaster | reverse complement strand
TTTTGGGGTGTGTGTGTGTGTGTGTGTGTGTGTGTGTGTGTGTGTGTGTAAGGGAAAGTGTATAAGTGTTTGGATGTTTGAGTGTTGAGTCTGTGGGTATATGTGTCACTGTATGAATGGGTACGTGAGTGAGGGTATGCAGGTGTGTATGAATGAGTTAGTGAGTGTGTGAGGGAGCATGTATGTGTCAGTGTGAGTGGATGGGCATATATGAGTGTGCAGGTCAGTAGGTAGGTGGGTGGGTGTGCCGCACAACCTACAAGAAACTACGTTGTGACCACAATTTATGTCCCTTGGGTCCACGTGTGGAAGCTATGAGCTTGTGTAACAATACATGGAGGTAGGACCTTTGGATGCACCTGACTCCTAGTGCTGGACAGACCAGCTCAAACAGTCTCTGTGGATCCAAGCTTCCCACCTCATTCCCTGAACTATGGTTTATGTATGGTTCCTTTCAGGTTGATATTTGGTGGGGGGAGGTGATAGAACCTTCAAGAGGAGGGGTCCAGTAAGATATAGTTAGGTCATGGCAGTGCTACCATTAGGATTAATGCTGGTCTCACTGGAGTGGGTCAGGTCTCATGGGACTAGAGTCATTCCTGTAAGAATGAATTATTGCTGAGATGGGCACCTCCTGAGCCCTTCTTCTGCGCACGCAGCCACCTTGTAATGTCAGCCACCACATCCTGCCTGGAGCTGAGAGCGAAATAAACCTCTTTTCTTTATGAAATGCCCAGATTTGGTTAGTTTATCGATAACATGAATGGAGACATTGTGCCAAGCCTTCCCAGCCTTCGTTGCGCTTGCTGATTCACCTCTCAGGGCTCCTGAGACTGGCTCTCCCTGTACCAGCCAGCTTCTCAGATCTGCCCCCCCCCCGACTGCTGCTCCCTGAGCGAGCTCAGCCAAGGTGGTCACAGAGCATGCCTACATATCCCCAGCCTGAACTCTGAACCTGGATGACAGCACAACCCTCCCTGAAGGCTCCTGGTTCCACACATTCTCCCCAGAGTCCCCAACAAGGATGGCTGGAAAGCTGAAGATGGCCAGGTATAGTGTCACTTGCCTACAACCCTAGTACTTTGAAGGCAGAGGCAGGAGGACTATAGGTTTGAGGCCAGCCTGGGCTTCATAATGAGACCTGTCCTAATAAATAAACAAATGAGTGAATGGGTGAATCTAAACAAAACCAACTCAAAACAGAGGGGTCATTCCCTACGAAAACTCTCTAGTGGCCCCTGTCTCCAAGCCTCCACCATCTGTCCTCTGCCCCCTCACCACCTCCATAGTAGGTGAACCCCTACTTTGTTTTCTGCTCCAGTCTGGAATGTTCTAGACCCAGGATGTTCTTCTTCCCCCGCTCCTTCTTGGTCTTTGCTCAAACCCATCCCCCATCCCATGTGCCGTCCTTCCAACCCTATTCAACACCCTGACCCCCGCCCCTGAAGAGTCCTTGTCTCTCAGCACTGCCTCTCTGAAGTGCCAACACTAACTGATACTTTCTGTTCCTCTGCAGAATGGGGGTGACTGGGGTGACTGAGGGGATACAGCATTTGTCTTCTTTACCACACTCTGCCCAGAGGCCACTCTGAAGCAGGTCTCAGCACACGACAGGTACTGAGTGACGTTGAACTGCCTGACAGTAACCAAGGCCTAGCTGCCCCTCTGCCGGGACTCAGAGAGGTTAAGGATATTACTGACCATCACAAGAAAGGGAAAGGGAGCTGGCTTGCTAGTATGGTCTGCAAGGTGTCTCTCCTGGAGGAGCTGTATGATGGTTGAGTGTCTGGTGACAGACCTCAGTCCTGCTTGACTTTGGGCCTGGAGCTTGCTGGGCACGTTCATTATATCCCATGAGCCTCCGATCCTTTGTGTGCAAAATGAGGCCAAGAAGGGCAGCCGTTAAACATGAGGAGGACCCGGGGCACCAAGGCCTCCTCTCTCAGGTACAACCACCACACCCCAGCTGCCCTCATGTGTAGTCAGAGGGTTGACGGATGCAGTCGGTTCACTGGAGTAACAGTGGTGAATGACGGTGATACACAGGCCCATTCGATCCCAGGGTCCCCTCCCGATGAGGGAGCTGGAAAACAGAATACGCTGTTGGCCACCAGATCCTTCTCAAAAGTGGAGACTTCTGCCACAAATTCTTGGGTCAAGGATAAAGGGACAATCATACATCTTCTGTCGGAGGCTACACCACCACTTTCCATAGACTCAGCCCTGGAGACCCTAAGCAAGATGATACCTATCCCGATTTCATAGGAAACCAAGGTCATTCGGGGAGCCATACAGCAAGTGCTTGGCAGAGCTGACCTAGAGTCCAGACCAGCTTTTTATCATACACAGCTTCCCCTTGTCCATCACTGTCCCAGGAACATCTTGGCCAGCACTGACCAACAGGCTAACGGTACCTGTGCGGAGTCCCATCAAGACGGGGTGCTTGAAAATCAACACAGCAGCAGAAAAGGGACTGTTTGTAATTTTTCCACCCCACGACAGTCAGTGGACAGTGATGGTTCTTCATCCATGGCAGTGGACAGTGATGGCTCTTCCTCCATCCACGACAGTGGACAGTGATGGCTCTTCCTTCACCCCATGACAGAGGACAGTGATGGCTCTTCCTCCATCCATGGCTCTTCCTTCATCCACGATGGCGGACAGTAATAGCTCTTCCTCTGATACAACATGGGAAACCGGGACTCAGAGATGTCGCCTATCAAATCCATAGTGTAAAAGTGGAAACCAGGCCCTTCCACCTAGTGGCTCCTGGGAATCTGGTGTCTCCTCTGCCCCCTGGAGACCTACTGGACTCCTGCCCTCCAGCAATGAGTCACCTCCCTATAGCCTGCTTGCTCCTCTTCATCTGCAACAGCCTTACTCAGGGTCTGTCGGCACACTGAAGACCACACACTTCCTGTGGGTCACCTACATGGCCCCACCAACCACGATGATACCTGGTAGGGTGGAAACTCAGGAAATGCAAAAGGAATGAATGAATATATGAATGAATGAATGAATGAATGAATGAATGAATGAATCTACAGAAGCTTAGATCCCTTGGGGCTTTTCCATCGGGTCCTCGGCCCTTCAGAAAACAGGCTCTCAGGACACTTTGTGGGTAGGCCTAGATGAGAGTTTTTCCTCATGTCTCTCGGTACCCGGTTCTGCCATCCCCAAGTACTGAGGGAAAACTCATGGACGTGGATGGACAGACACACAAGCAGATGGCGAGGGGAGGGTGGACTGGAAGGTGGAGGAGATGCTACCCTTGCTAGCCGTGGCTTTCAACTTTATTTTTCTCCCTGCAACAGTTACTTGAATGCTCAAGATGGATGGAGCCAGGAGAGGTAAGAGGTCCCGTCGTTGCTCCTCTCCGGCAGCCTGCCATGGGTTCACCTGGTATTCATCAATGTCTCCAGACTCAGGAACAGCCCCTTCCAGTTACTGAGGAGCCCATCGGCCACCCTCTTCTCACTGCCTCATGCACCAGAACCTCTCCAGAGGGAGGTGACCAGCCTTTCTCCAAAACACTCCAGAAAGCACCCAAGAGCCCCTCCTTGAGAAAGCAAACCTTCTGCCATGATGAAAATGGTGGTCATGTATGTTGTCCAACCTGTTCAATTCTCACCCACCCTGGCAGGGCCCTGAAGTGTGGCTAAGAGATGATGGACCAAACCATTAATATGCAAATTAGGCAGTTGTGGATAGCTACTAATAACTGCCTTAAACGGAGCTTCCAAGGTGTGTTCCTGAGTGGCCTCCAACAGAGTCCTAGCGCGATCCTTCATGCTGGAGCAGGGGAGTCCCTGGTCCCCAACATCTCCTGATTGGCAAAAGTCATTCACGGTGTCCCACCCCCATGACATTCCATAAACCCCACAGGGCCCACATATCTCTTGCCTTTTATTCCAGCACCTCCCAGAGACCCATTATGTACAGATTGTATTTATACATATAATATACATCGAACATAAGTATTCATATATATATTCACACGCTAGCCCACATGCTCAGACACCTACACATACATCCTTCCTGGAGGGGCATGGCCACCTCTGAGCCTCACTCAGCCCCAACAAAAGGTTCCAGGTTCAGCAGGCAGTGGTGAGGTTTTATGTTTTTTTGCTTCAAAAACAAAACAAAACGAAAAGGCCATATTCTCCAAGTGTGTTCTTCCATTCCCCAAGACCCTAAAACCCACCCCAAAACATTCTGAAGTTTTGTTTCCAGAGGTTTCACTCTGCTCTTCAAGGCCTCAGTGGAGAATCCAGACCTGTCTTGTGGCCTGTGCAGGTTCCTGGGGGGAACCCAGCTGGGCCAAAAAGGGTCCCAGCATGTCTGCAGTGGTCCAGCCACCCTGTGACCTCCAGATGGACAGGATGGGTAGCTATAGAGCCAAGGGCACCTGCCAGATAAGAAGTGTGCTGTCTGTCTCGCTGCAAGGAGCTGGTCGCCCACTCAGGCCTCCTGGAGCACTGCCAAAGTGGCGATAGCCTTGCCCACCAGAGATGATGGCCACAGAACAGATCTCCTTGCGGTGGGCATCACGGGCACAGGGCCGGCTTCGTACCCAGACATCAGGATCATCGGCCATCTCGTAGATGGAGCCGTCTTCCTCACTGTGCTCCAGAGCTGAACCGTCAGTGGGTGCTGGCTCCCGCACCGACAGCAGGGGCCCCGGGAGGTGAGCCGTGGAGCGCAGGCGGTATTGGAGCAGGATGCCCTTCTTGCGGGTTAACTCTCGGCCTGGGTGGCTGTCAGGGGCGGGCACTGGTTCGTGAGATTGCCCGTCTGGCTTGTCCTCCTCGGCCTGAGGCCCTTCAGTCTCTTCCTGGTCACTCCGTAGGATATCGGGGGCCAAAATGCTCATGGCCACAGCCAGGAAGGCCACAGGTCCACAGTGACCATTGAGAGACACCATGCCTTTCCCTATGAGACCAGAGCAGAGGAGAAGGGTCAAGAGACAGGTCATTAAGGGAGACAGCCAAGTACTTCTGGGGAACTTTCTGGGTGGGTAGGACATTTTCTTCTGCCATCTATGTTGGCATCTCCTCAGAGGTCATGAGCTCTGTCTATTCCATGCTTCATGGCATGACTTCACCGAGTGGGGCCTGTTATGGTATATTATTTAAACTATGTACAGATGTGTTACGTTTGTTTACGCTGTATTTGTTTAATTATATAACTATGTGCTGCTGTTTTACCTTGTCTGCCTAAGGCACCTGATCAGTCTAATAAAAGCTGAATGGCCGATAGCTAGGCAGAAAAAGGCTAGGCAGGGCTGGCACGCAGAGAAAATAAATAGTAGGAGAAATCTAGGCTCAGGAGGAAAAAGAAGAAGAGAGGAAGGAACGAGGGAGACGCCCGGGACAAGAAACCAGGCAGCTGCCAGCCAGCCTGACATGAGAAATAGTGACAGAAAGACAAGCGGAAGGAAAGAAAAGTAAAAAGTTAGCCCCAAGGCTAAAGGTAGAAAAGGAGAAACAGGGTAATTTAAATGAAAAGAGCTAGCCAGAAACGAGCCTAAGCTAGGCAGAGCATACATAAGAAGTCTCCATGTCATGATTGGGGAGCTGGTTGGTGGCCTAAAAGGAAAAGCCTTTCTCAGGGGCCATCCTCCATCTCCCGTGGAAACGGCCTCACTGATAACTTCCCTCCGAACTCCACCCAGAAAGCCAAGTCTTGTAAGAGGCTCTCCAGCTCTTCCTTCCAGCCAAGTGCCAGCATCCACACTGCATCTTGCCTGCATCCTCCCAGGGAAGTGGTACCGAGCTACTCCTTGATCTCACTCCATCCTCTGCCTGGACCAGAGCTATCCTAGACACTACCTGCCTCATGCATCCCCATGTTCCATCCAGCCTGGGTGCCATCCTTGCATGAATAAATTGCTCTAGTAAGTGCAACATGAAGACAGGACACCCAGAAATCTGGGAGTCTAGAAGAGGGTAGAGGTCTGGCATGGTTGGCTCAGGCTGGTTCCTCCTCTCACCCCATGCGAAACGGCCACTAGAGGAGACGACAGTCTTCCCTTTCAAGGCAGAGGCAAAGGGGGCCAGAGCTCTAGTGTCTAAACACCAGGGTTTCCCCCTGACCCTGCTTCTGTTCTCTTAGGCCTAGGGTCACAGGTCAGGGCACACTGGCTGCCACAGCTGACACGAGCCTATCCCCAGAGCCCACACTTCTAACTCTGATACCCCACTACAAAGAGAGGCAGTGGGGCCCAGCAGAGCCTCTGTCATTCATCAAGTGCCTCCGCCAGCACTCAGATTCTCCAGCCAGTGGGAACTTCTCCACCCAGATCAGAAAAGCAAGAATCAGAAGGTGGGAGGTGGTATCCTAGGCTATCATTTTACCATGCCCTGGCTCAGGTAAGAGGGACAGAGAGGCTGGACTCTACCATGAATCACTGGGTATTGCAGATGTCTGGGCCAGGTTCCCCCTTATCCTTGAAGTCAAGCCCCAAACCTACCCAGGCAGCCCTGGAACCTCACCTGTGATCTTGGGGATGCCCTCCAGCCGGGGCACAGGCAAAAGGACAATGACACCCTGGTCAGTGCCTACCCAGAGCAGACCCTGGCAGATGAGGAGGCTGGTGACACACAGGTGCTTCTGGCCTGCAGAGAGAGACAACATGAGCTCAGTTCATCCTGGGGAGGGAGCTGTACAGCCCAGATTTCCCCCAAGACAAGTGGGAGGGTGCTGGGGTTAGGACATGGGCACCCAGTCAGACCTCAGTTTCCCCATGTGTAAAGGAACTGCCTTGAGGACACAGCAGGGTAAAGCCTCAGGGCACAGTGCCTGGCCAATGCGGGCTCTGTGTGTCAGGGCTCAGTTGCCTGGCACCCGGGGGCAGTTGGGTGTCCTTTTGAAAGTCACACCCGGCAAGCCAGGCTGCAAGCCAATGAAGAGCAGGTGTGACAGTCTGTAATGGGTAGAAGCTGGTAGCAGTGGTACGTGCTAGAAGGGGGCCAGGGCAGAGTCTGTAAAAAGGACCGCTGCCAGGTAGATGGGTGGATGAGTAGATGTATGGACAGATGCATAGATGAGAAGAAGGGTGGATAGGGGAGTGGATGTAAGAGTTCACTGGGCAGTGTCTGGATGGGTGGGTGGATGGATGGATGGATGGATGGATGGATGGATGGACAAGTGCATAGATAGATGGACAAGTGCATAAATAGATGGACTGGTAAATGAACAGATGAGTGGATGAATGATGGACGGATGAACAATGGATAGATGAGTGGGTGGATGATGGATGAATGGACAGACGGATGAAAGAAAAGATGGATGGATGGAGGGATGGGTGGGCAGGCAGATGAATAGGCAGATTGGCAAGTGTGTAGATAGATGGACAGATAGATGGATTAAACAGTCAGTGAATGAATGTCAGGAGGTATGATGGACCGACAGATGGATGGATGGACAGACGGACGGACAGACGGATAGATGGATGGAAGGGTGGATGGATGGACAGACAGAAAGATGTATGGATGGACGAACAGATGGACAGATTGGACAATGGTAAGTGAGCAGTTTGGTAGATGGATAGATAGATAGATAGATAGATAGATAGATAGATAGATAGATAGATGAATAGATGGGTGGGCAGATGATAGAAAGGGTGGGTGGGTGATGGGTGGATGCACACACACACACACACACGGTTGAGCACAGCTCTGAGACAGTAGTACACAGTCAATCACTGGAGGTGCATTGAGTAATACTAGAATTACTTAAATGCCCTAGACTCTAATGTACTTAGTTCCACCCCAGATACAAACCCCCAAAATAACAAAAAAGGGCCAAGAGGGAGTTGTGGATATGCTGCACCCCACATGACTCATGTTCCTTTCCATAAGCTCCCTAGACCCCAAGACCAACAGCGGCTGTTGCTGGAGGCATCCTCAACCCAACCATAGCAAAGCTTGACAGATGGAAGACAGGTGGAAGAGAGGCCCAAGGAGACGACAGAGGCGAGAAATGGCTTCACCTAAAGGCTCCATTCTGGGGCCCCTCTCCTTCCACCTCAAGAAAAAGAGCGAGACACTTCACAAACAGTCCAAAAGAAAAAAATTCTAATGGTGGATAAATATTTGATCATAAAGACTTAATACACAGGGCTCAGCTCACCCTGGCCATCTATCTGGAGATATACAACTTTTAAAAGCTCAGGCTCTCGGAGAACATTTTATTAATGACCTGTCTAGTTAAAAGGAGGAGGGAGTTTAGGTTTAAAAAAATGCATTAATACCAGTCGGGTGCTCGAGTGGAAGGAAGGGTGGGGGAAGGAAACGTGATAAATTTTTTAACACGCCCTAAAAAAAATCCACATTTAGAGGAAGAACAAATTTATTACTAATTATGCAATTATTTCATTTGGTGGTGTGGGGGAGAGGAAATACTTAAAAGCCTGTTTTAAATATCTCTAATAAAGAATTTAAAAATCCTGTTCAGTCTTTCTTCCTCCAGGGCACAGTGTGGGGTGGACAGGAAGCCACCCTCTGCCCTCTGATTCCTGCCACTGTATGTAACTCCAGCTCAGCTTGGGGGTCACGGGCTCTCCCAGCTCAGTGGTGCTAGATACTCAGTTTGGATACCCAGACCTAGAGAAGGCCAAGACCCAGGAAAGCCCCACCACCACCTTCTGATCACACAGCTAGTGCCTTGGGAAAGTACTGACCTAGAAGCTCAGGGTGGGCAAAGAGGCTTGGTAGGAGACACCTGGCAATAGGCCAGCACGATGGGGCATGAAGATAACAATGGGGACAGAGAGGATGAAGACAGCAAACGTCCCTGTCAGGACTGAGGCTTCTCATGCCAAGAACTACAGGGTAACGGGTGCAAATGAAGGAGTCAACCACCGTGGCCAAGCAGAGAAGGGGGCCCAACGAGAATGTGACTCTGAGCTATGGATCCACAAAGCTCTTGTTCAACCATGGAGAAACTGAGTCTGTGGGGAGGATGTGCCTGCCACCTAGGGACAGGCCGGTCGTGCAGCCTCCTGGGTCTCTCATGACTTGGAGACAATGACACTCACCCATGGTGCCGCCCCTTTAAATTAAGTCAGGAACACAGTGTGTGTGTGGGGGGGGGGGTCCTCAGGGTTACAGCCATGAATCCAGCCAGAGCTGTGCTTCTCCACCCCCAGACCGGCCTCTGACAGCTGAAGCTGCCGTCTCTCTCTCTTTCCTCGGCCCCGACTAGACAAGGCTCCCAAGATTTTCAAAACCTCGTAAGAGTAACCATTTTTTTCCATTGTTCCATTATCTTGAAATAATTTAGCTATCAAGATAAATGCAGAAGTATTTCTATGATACAGAGAATTTTTTATTGTGTTGTATAATGGATGAAACTGGTCCATCCCCCAGTCCTATCCCGCTCCCCCCTTCTCACCTTTCAGGAAATAGAATCAAACTGGAGGAAGGGAGAGGAGAAGGCAGGAAAGAAAAGGACCACAAGCAACACAGGGCTTCTGATGCAGGGGAATGGTGCGGAAGGAACCGTCCCCACCACTGCATATCAAAGCTTATGATCCTGCTAAGGAAACCTATGTCTGCATCTATAACTTGGGGACCATCTGCAGCTTGTGGACTTTAGAGCACAGTCTGATGCCATCAGCCAAGTCTTGCTTGGCACAGGGCTCTAGCAGACTGGCCCCTCTGAGTAGACAGTCATGGCTGCTGCCTAACTTGCTAATGGCCACTTGACCCTGGTGATGCCCTGACTAGCCAGGAGGAAGAAACAGCCAAAAAGGTGACTGGGTCATAGCTGGAAATAGGGAGCAGATCTTAGGGGAGGCCCTCAGACCCCCAAGGTGCTGGCCAGTGAGCCTTTCCCCAACTCAGCTCAAATCCACTCCCAGCCTTGCCACAGCCCATCTGTCCAACACAGGTGACAGTGTTTCAGTGGGACAGTGTAGACAGCCTGGGTCCCCTGTCCATGTATTTTTGGTTCCAGCTGCCAGTGCAGGAAAGCCTGCCAACTTACAGCCCCCACTCCTGAGCACCCGGATTGCTGAGATGCGGTACAGGGGGCAGAGGGTGAGGAATGGGGGCTTTGGTAGGACAAACCTGGGAATAAGCCCAACCCTACCACTTCCCGTCTATTGTGAACCAGTTTTTGAGGCTGACCAAGGCTGCCCTAGCACTGAATGAGCTGAACGGCCCTCCTGCTGGCATCCGTGAGTGTCAGTCCCCTTATCCCAGCCCCAGCTAGTTTTACAGCCTCAACTGACAGAAGGAAGGTGGTCCTCCTTACCCCAGACCCTGGAAGCCACGCAGCCTCACCTGGCAGGAGGAAGGTGGTCCTGGTGGCAATGTTGATCTCCTGAAGATGTTCCAGGGTCTCGGTGTGGAAGAGGCGGATGGAGGAGCCAGAGGAGAAGGCCATCCAGACACCGCTGCCAGCCTTCACCATGTGTGTCACACTCACGGCCTCATCCTGGTGCGCCTCGAAGCTTTGCTACATACAGAGGGGATGGGGGTATCAGGCCAAGGTTGCCATCCCGACCAGCCCCCACTCTCCAGGGTCAGGGCTTCCCATGTTCTTCAAGAGCGCGAGCTAAAGCAAGGCTCTGTCAGAATCGCTGTCTGCAATAGAGCTTGGAAGCCCAGTGTGCTGCACAGATTAGCAACTAACAGGAATCAGGTGTGCAGTGCTGACCGGTTGCGGTGGTGGAAATGCTCCTAACGGGAGTGACTACAGACAGCCAATGTGACAGCAAGACAAGAAGGCAACAATGCATGCTTGGCTCTCAAGTGGAGACCCAAGTCCAACACACACAAGGGCTCCTTTCTGGTCCTCGACTTCCAGCAGGGAAAGACAGAGCCACCAGCTAGCAGAAGTTGAAGCTATATGCATAGTTTTAACTTCGAGACAGGGTCTTGTTATATAGCCCTTGTTAGACCATGTAGCCCAGGCTGGCCTCCAGCTCATAATTCTCCTACCTCTGCCTCCTAAATACTAGGATCACAGGCCACGTCCAACTATCTATATTATTTAAAGTAACCACGGCAACCTGCAGAACTCCCTGGGGAAGGAACTAGGGGTGCAAACCAAATCCTCATCTCTCATAGTATGGTGAGGGCAGGGAAAGTCGAGAAATAATGTTCAAAACCCAGAGAGCAAGAGCTCGGGAGTAAATGAGGATGGCAAGGGGATTAAAGACAGAACAGGGGAGGTGTTTCAGTCAGTAAGGTGCGTGTCTTGCAAGCAGGAGGATCCAAGTTTGGTCCTTGGAACCTGTGTTCTTTGCTTTTGGTTTTCCGTGTTTCTCCCCCTAATTGCATATTACAAGCTCACCACTACAGAGGTGGAGACTGAGGACCTACTGGATATTCATCTAGTTAAAAGCCAATGGGAGGCTACGTCTCAAAAGGAAAAAGTGGATAGTACCTGAGGAATGACATCCCAGGGTGTCCTCTGACCCCTCCACACAAACACACCCATACACAGTGTATGCACATGAATGCGCACACACACATTCACACAAGTGCATGCATATTCATGTATACATGCACTCACACATGCACGCGCACACACATACACACAAGTGCATGCATATACATGTATGCACACATACACACACTCCCACATACACACATACAGAGCAGAAGTCCCTGATCGTCAGATAGCCAGGGTGCATGGTCTCTACAGGGTGGGGCATCCCTAGGGTGAGGACAGGGACCTGCCTCCTCCCTCAGACTGAGGGGCTCTATCTAAGCACTCCTGGGGTGCCCAGGAGGGGATGTGTCTCTCTTCTCAGCCGCAGCCTCCTCTTCAAGTTTCCCTGACTTATGAGGGAAACGGTGGGGCCATGCAGTGTAGCAGGGGTACAACAGCCCGTAGCTCAAGGCCTGCAGCCTGTCTCTGCTGGTCCAGCCCAGTCCCTGGCTTGAGCTGTTTCTTTGGTGACATCCATGATGGCTCCTTGTTTGCTAGAACCAGCCTGAGGGGGATCCAGGGGAGCTCAAGTGGGATCCTCCTCTGAAGCCTGACAGCACAAAGTCAGGGGAGATGCAGAAGTCGAGCCTGGCAAATGCCCCTCAGCCAGTGCTCAGTGCTCAGCACGGTGACGGACTGATTTGGCACCCACCGAGTAGGGAAGGCCCGGCAAGCTTTGTCTGTGATCTTTTCCAAAAAACAGCAAACCGTCTTTGCCTGCAAATGCACACACATGCACATATGCAGCAGCAGGGATGCATTACGAGGCCACACAGAAGAAAGGTCAGAGCATTGATGACCCCAAGAGAAGCCAAACCCACTGTGAAATGAGAGGCCTCGGCCTGCAGGCGCCACTCCTGGATCTGCAGGCGCCAACACTGTCCCCTGCCTCCAGTCTGATGGAAGAAGTCTGCAGGGCAAACCCAGCCTTGTTTCCCCAGAGGTGGGCAGCCTAGTCAATACTGGGGCTAGTGGACCATGCAGGCCCATGCCAACTCACAGGGACAAGACATGGGGGCAAGGGTACTTTTGTTCATGGCAAGAGACTGATGCCTGGAACGCAAGCTGGTCTTGAATTCCTAGCTGAGCCTCCTGGCCCATAGAGAGATGGCAGGTAGGGACAGAAAACATGCCAGCGTCATAGGTCCCAGGGGCATCCAAGCCCAGCACCCCAGGGTGAGGGAAGGTAGCAGCGGTTCCCAGGCCTCAGTGCCCTCTGGGCTCAGTGCCAACAAGCCACATAACTGCTGAGCTGGTAAACCAGTCTTTCTGGAAGCCAATCCTGACCATACAGGAAAGAATCCAGATAGGGAGCCTGGCACACAGCCCTCTGACCACAGGTGCTGGTCCTGCCAACAGATATCAAACTTTCCCTGGCAGGACTGGAAGAGACCGTATAAGTGGGAACTTGAGGGTTCTCCCAAGTCCCACCCCTGAAAAAAAGACCAGAGGTGACACCACTCGGCAGGTAGCAGTGGGCACATTGCCCCATTCCCTTTGGCGCCACCAGCTAGGGCACCAAGGGGACAGTGGGTTGGGGCAAGGAAAGCTGAGTTACAGCCCAGAGTCCTTCCCAACTCTGAAAGCAAGGAATTAGTGAAAGAGCAATGGGAAATGTGTCCACAGTCTGGATCAAAGAGCCCCTGGCCAATCAAAACAATACCGAGCATCAAACTAGTAACGAGGGGCCTGGATTCTAGCGTGCCGAGTCTTCTCAAGACTGGGAGCTGGGTGTGGAGGCTCAGGCCTACAATCCTGATATGCAGTAAGCTGATGCAGGACGGATGGTCAGGAGTTCAAGACCAGTGTGGGCTACGAGGTGAAACACTGGAGACACAACCCAAAGTTTCAGAGCATGGACTGCTCTTACAGAGGATGTGAGTTCAGTTCCCAGCACCCACATCAGGCAGCTCACAGCAACCTGTAACCCCAACACTGAGAGATCTGACACCCTCTCTGGCCTCCGTGTATATGCACACACAGGCACTCACATGTGCATATACACACAGGCACACACACACACACATATATACACACACACGGGGTAATTATTAAACACAGAGAGCTGGCCTCGGGAGGGCAGGGTCTCAGCTCCTCTGTGAGTGACTTAGTGTACTAGACAGGGACAGAAAGAATGTGCCCAGCAGAGCGCTGAAGACTCAGTGGAGAAGGCACATGGCAAGCCCGAAGGGTCCCTGCATGCTGCTGACTGGGACCAGGATGATGCAAGGTCTGCCCCTCTCCACAGGGCCTACCTCCACAGCCTCTGGACACCCAGCCATGGCCACCCACACTGCCGGTTCCAGGTGACTGATCTTCTCGGAGGACTGCTGACGCAGCCGCTCCTGTAATATTTATGTGCCTCCAGGTGACGCTTTTGCTCCATTGCCATAAATTCCCAGGGTGATGTGCTCAGCACTCAAAGTCATTAGAGCCCAAGATGGCACGAGGGGCTGGGAGGCTGACAGGGTAAGGGAGGCTACCCAGGAACAGGGAGAAAGGGAGGCCACCCAGGAACGGGGAGACAGTGGACAAGGTGTCTATTTCTTCTCCCTGAATGCCAACTGTAGACACCAACCTCTATAGAGTCAGGGAGGGCACTGGACACCAGTGCGTTACTGACATAAAAGACAGAGAACAAATCTAGAAAGGGGACTGAGGGCCCCAGATGGGCTGAGAGGGGTATGAGTGGACCCCACACTTCAGCCCACTCCTAGGGGTTCAGAGGAACCTCGGTCCTAGCATTCAATCAAGGTTGGGCTGAAAGAGATGCTTGCCACCCATTCCTGTCCAGTCACCGCGTATTAGCCTGAGAATTCTGGTCATGGACGGAGATAGGCTGCCCACCACACACTGCTTCCCTCCAATCCTTGGGGACAGCTACAGGGTGGCAACCACCTTTCTACCATCACTCAAGGCAAAACACAGGAACTTCAAAGCATGGCGGGTGTCATGGCTCAGTTGACCAATGGAAAGACTGGAAATTGAGACTCCTGACTGCAGGGCTGAATGTCCCGAGAGGGTGCCTTGTACAAGCTATTGTCATAAAAGTCCCTTGCCTCTCTCAGTCTGCTCCGCTCTCATCAACCCTCCACAGCCAGAGCAACAGAAGGAAAGACTACAGTGACATTTGCAGAGTTGCATTGCCAGGAAGGGGGAAGGGGACCAAGTCCCTCACCTGGGTAGCCAATTTGCTCTGGTTCATGTATCTAGCTAGTTGTGACAGCTGTGACATTTGACTCTGGAACCTCAGGAAATTCCAAGCCTGGGTCAAACCAGGGTGTCTGGTTACTCAGATGAGACACTCTAGTTGGTGTGGTGCACTGCCTTGCATGACCTGGTTGAGGTCAAGGGCTCAGCCAGAAAAACAAAACAAATAAACTAACAAACAAACAAAAAACTGCCCTGGTCAAGAAGGCTTGAGATGGAGCAATCTCCAACTCTCCCTAGAAAGTCAGTTCATGCTCGGCAGGGTAGGAGGAACAGATACTCCCAACTCAGGGCTACTGTGGGGACAGGCAGACAAAGAGTCCCACCAGCAGCAATAATGATAACCATGCACAGTTTAGCTTGCAAGGAAATGTGCAAAACTTGATGTTCTGGAAGAATCATTCTAGACAAAAACAAATGGCCAAAAGGCCTCCCCTGCTGTGAGCTCTCCGGTCCTCAGACAGGCTTTGCTACCTGCTCATGACTGCTGGGGGAGGCAAAAGTCAAAGTCTGAAGACTGGATTCAGTCGGTCCAGCCACTCCTTGCCTTAGTTATTTCAACTTTAAAGTAGTCATGACCAGGGCTTCCCAGGACTGTCCTAATGATGGCGCAGGGTCCTGCCTACCTAGGGCTCTGACCAGCCCCAGACACCCTCACTGTAACTCAGCTGCAGGGACAGGGTTTTAACTCTCTCATGAGGGGGCAGGTCCATGAGTTCAGCCTCTGCTGGAGCCAGTGCACATACTGAGATGTGAGGACAGATGAGGGAGGGAGGATGTGAGGGCAGGGGAG
>NC_022016.1:44344400-44360715 GCF_000317375.1 Microtus ochrogaster | reverse complement strand
TGGCTCCTTCCCCCTCACTCCATCTCCTCCCTCTGCCTGACTCTGATCCTCCCGTGGCTCCAGATTACCCTGGACCACTCATCCATAGCATCTGTAAGGCCATGGGGCCATGGGGCCATGGCTGAGCTGTGGAAGAGAGGTGAAGACTAAACTGCTCGCCCTGGGGGCTGAATATGCAAGGAGCAGCTGGAGCCCCCAGTGAGTTCTACAACTATTCCAAAGCTTACAGGAGAGAAACTAGGCATTTGACAGCAGAAACCATAAAGCCAGCCAGCTTATCTCTGAGCCACAATGTCCACAATCCAAGCCTGTCCCAACAGGGTCAGAGGTCAGTGGGACACCTCTTACAGAGGTTCCCACAGAGCCTCCCTCAGCCCAGCTGGCAGGCTTACAGACAAGTATAGGCTCAACCAGACCTGATGCCAAGGAGCCAAGCAGCAGGTACTGGTCTAACCCCTGTCCTTTAGACTCTTCCCCAGGCCATTCAGTGAGCAGGGCTGGCAGCATACCCAAAGCCCAGGGGGCAATGTGGCCCCAGCCCCATGGCTACGTCAGCCACTCAGTAAACAGTACCTGCGGCCCTTTGTGTCTTTGTCATATTCTAAATGGCTAGGTGGCTGTCTCTTGGGTCCCTGCCTCCCCCTTCCCCTGCCACAGACTTAGGGGTCTGGGAGATGGGGAGAGCCCCAGGGAGGGAGGGAGCGCAAGGTGGGTACTGGGGTTAGCCTGCCGCCTGTGTGGGATCTGTCCCTTCCTAGCATCCATCTGTCCCCTCCCCAGGCTGCTCCCTTTCGCTTCCAGTTCCCATCCCTGCCTGAGTCAACTTCTCTGTCAGATCCCAGAGCCAGGGGCTCTAAACTTCTTGGAAAAACTATGAAAATCTTTTTATCAACCTAAACTTTCCCAGAGTTGGCTCTTCCTGGTGAGAAGACAGGACCCAAAGCCCTGTCCCTTAGGCAGCTCTGGCTGAGACCAGAAGGTACCCTTGTCCTAACAACCACAAAACCCAGGCAGTCAGCATGCCTGGCCACTCCCTCACGCATGGCCACGCCCTCACTCCCGACCACTCCCTCACGCCTGACCACGCCCTCACGGTTGACTTTTTTTTGCTCTACTGTGCTCCCTGGGAAGAAAACATCAGGATCCCAAAAAACACCCTTGTCCTTCTCCCCACAAGCAGTTCTTCTGCAGATCTAACCTAATCCTTGCTGCTGTAGAAAGCCCTCCTTTTGAACTCCTAGGAAGTTCCCACTATCAAGTCAGTATCTCGCGTTCTTTGCTCGCCAGCTCCTCGTTTATAAGAACGGGAGGGCAATAAGGCACGAGTTTAAAAAAATTAAGACAAAACCAGACAGAGCTGACTCCATGGACTCGGCTCCAGACCCCACGTGCTTCAGTGACCAAACACCAAGCACTCCACTGAGGGGGGTCCCCAGATGCTCAGAGAACTTGGGGGTTCATTTTGCTCTCGTGCCAATTTGCATCGCATTACCCTAGAAGCCGCGTGCCTGGGTTTCGGGTTTTTTTTCTTCAAATTCCCACCCGTTTTGTGTCATAAATAAGATGAGAGACGGAAAACTAATACAGCCCAGTGATGTTTTATTCATGCTGTGTCGGGGCCCGTGACGGATTTACAACAGCTAATGCATGCAAACGAAGTTTTGGCGCTAACGTGAAAATTAAGGGCGGGGGGGGGAGGGGCATGGATGCATGGGGTGCACAGAAAGGTGCCCAGAAGTCCAGAGGAGTCTCTTGTCTGTTGGACTGAGTGGCGAAAAGGGTTCATACTGGTCCGGAGGGAGGGGAAGGGGGCAGCGTGGGGCAGCGCAGGTCAGGCGCATGAGCAGAGTGGGACCACTGACTGCCAGTGTACACTTGGCTTCCAGCAGGGCCTTCATGCTCTCCAGGCTGGGTACTTAGGTCCTGGGTCAGCTGGTGTGCTTGCCCCTGCTGGCCTGAACCTCTACTGCACACCTTGGCAAGGAGGACTCTCAGAACCAGAACAAGGCGAGCCAGACAACCCTGCTCTGCGTGGCTTCGTTCTGCATGCACAGTCCCAAAGTATCCATAGACAGCTAGGGTGTGAAGTACAGTCCCAGAGCAGAACTCCATGGGGGTGGGGGAGTTCAAGTTCAGCCCTATATGGGCTCTTCCAGAGGTCAGGGAGCAGGAGTATAATAGGAGAGGGACACCATGGATGCAGGACCTCAGGGTCAGGCTCTTCCAAAGTGCCAGGGGGTGGGGGTGGGGTGCCAGGACACTTCCTAAGCATGCATGGGGCCCATGTCCCATCCCCAGCAAGATAAAAACAGTTACCAGAGACACTGGCTGAGCTCTGGGCTTCTGGGCTGTGGTAGAAACCCCTCAAGGCAGGTGTTGAGGGGGGTCCTAGGCCCTCGAGTAGCACAGCTGTGAGTTCATGTGCCCCACAGCCTGGCACATCTGGATCAAGGGTACAATGCCCATCTTGTCCTACACCAGCAGCTACTGTACAGGCAGGGTCTACCCCGATGGCCAGGAGACACCCTGACCAGCACTCACTCAACCTCCACCTTACTCCTGGGGTGGCCTCCTTGTCCCCAAGTCCTCAGTCTCACACTTCCTCCTAGGACAGGAGGGACAGTTGGGCTGGCCCCTGGTGTCTAAGCCTCTCCCAGTGCAGACCGCAGACCATGTGGGAAAAGGTAGCTGCTGCCAGGTCACACAGACCTGCAAACTGCACCTGCTCTGCAGGACGCCCTCCATGGAGCCATGAGCCCCTGGGCCTGCTGCACCTGCTGTACATAGGAGCCTATGTCCTAATGGCCCCAGGGACAACCATCGAGGAGATGTCTTCAGAGAGTGACAAATGTTCATGTAGTCACACGGCCAGTCCACGTGTTAAGTCGTGACCAGCATGGAAGCAAACTGGCTAAAGCCAGGGCAGAGTGGCCTGCTGGGGAGGTGACGATACCGCCCAGTGGCAGAGTGGCAGAGATGGAGCAGTGGGATGGGAATGTGTCCCTAGGACAGAGGGCACCAGAGGGCGAAGGCTGGCTGTGCAAAGGAGCCAGCCTGTTCCAAGGCCAGCGGAGAGTAGAAGGGTGGGCGGGTGTGTGGATGTCGAGGGGAAAAAAAGGAAGAAAGAAAAAGCATAGGGCCAGATCAGAGAATATGGTACTGGCCATGCGCACTTGATGACCTGAGTTCAAACTCTGAGACCCACATAAAGTGAGGAGAGAAATGGCTACACGAAACTGTCCTCTGACCTTCACAGGCACCCTGTGGCACATGCGCCCCTTCCCCCAGCAATAATAATAAAATTTAAAAGAGAAGGAGGAGAATGAGGAAGAAGGAGGAGGAGGAAGAGGAGGATGACGACAACAAAAACAGGGAAAGAAGAAGGAAGTGGTTAAAGAGATGGATCAGCAGTTGGTTAAAAACTCTTGCTGCTCTTCCAAAGGACCCAAGTTCAATTCCCAGCACTCTCGTCAAATATCTTCTAGCTGCCTTAACTCCAGCTCCAGGGCATCTTCTGGCCTCCGTGGATACCCACACTCATAATTCATAACCACACAGAGACACACATGCATGCATATAACAAAAAAATCTTAAAAATTAAAACTTTAAAATACAACAAAAGAGCTTGTTTCTGACTGGTACCCCTTTGCACACCAAGCTGGTCCATCTGTCTGCAGCATTACACATATCTAACAACTCAAGGACATCCACAGCCCCAGCCGTGTCCCCACCACCCCTCCCTGACCCATGAGTGGGAGGCAGAGACCCCAGGCCACTCACGTGGGAGCAGACGTGCCTGATACCCCACCACACCCTCCCAGCAGAGCTCACCCCCTGTCTCAGGCCTGCTGTCCCCAATGTCTTTGTTGGGTTTTTTTTTTCTAATGAAGATGCAACAATCACCCCACAGCCAGCTCCCCCTCCAGCGATCGCTCACTCCGAATGAACTCCAGACAACTGGATTAGACTTTGAAGGTGGCGGTGCAGATAATGAACACGGGGACGCGGTGTTGACACAGGCCCTGGTGAGCCACATTATTATTTAACAGGCCTCGCTTCTGCCTCTGCTGGGATCAAGGAGCCGAACAAGCAATCGGTGGTAATCGCAAAGCCCAGAGGCAGCGGTGGTCCAGCTCCGTGGGGCCTGAACCGAGCAAGGTCAGGACGGAGGCAGGGACCCGGCCAAGTGGGCTGAGAAAAACAATCCTCCATTCGCTGATCCCTTCCCCAGATCCGCCCCCACCGCCCTGCCATCTGGTGTCATGCACGCCTCCAGCTCCCAGGATGTAGGCCTGACTCCTGACTCTTCCCAACCGACACCCTGTTCTTCTCTTGAGTGACATATCACATACTACTGCCCCAGCCCAGCCCAGCCCTGATCCCCACCTCCCGGGTCCTGTGTACCCTCTAGCAAGAGCTGGCACTGCTCCTGCCTCCCTGGGTTCCAGCCACACCAGGTACCTCACCATGCCAAGTAACACCATAGACCTGGTCTCTCTCCACAATGGACTCTGAACTCCTGAAGAACAGAGGCCAGGTCTGGCTTCGTCTTGGTCCCCTAAGTGCCTGAGGACTTGGAGGCTGGTGGCATACACTGCATCCAACAGCTGCCCACTAGGACTGTCCCCTAGGCTGCACCTGCTGTCACCATCAATGAACCAGACACAAGGTGCAAAGAACAATCCTTGACCCGGAAGATGCAATAGTAAAGGATGCAGGTTCCTAACGGGAACCCCCAGAGTGACATCCCAGAAGAGGCTGAACCTCCTTTTTATTGAGACAAGCTGCCTGGGAATTAAGACCCGTAAGGCCTGTGCTCAAATCCTGAGTCTGGCTCTTTCTAGCTATGTAGCCTCGGGCGAATTACTTAACCTCTCTGTGCCTGTTTCTTCATCTTTTAAGCAGGAACAACTGTCCTGTCAGAGGGTGGCTTAAAGATAAAATGAGTTTATATATGCAAAATACATTAAGTCCCAGCCAGGTCCAAAACCCATTGTCACTTCCTGGGCACAGAGACACCTAGATTAACCCTGGTGTCTTCATCTTGTACCCGTGAGAAATGCACGACCAGGTCTCCTAGCTTGGGATACTTGCTAGCTGGCTCTAAGTTTCCAGAATGTTCAGTCCCCATGGTCCTCCTCAACCCTGGGGGAGGTTACATGGGCAGGTGCTACACAGGGATCCCTGGGAAGCCAGCAGCATGCTGGGGCATGGAAGACCCTGCAGGTGCTGAACCCAGGCTCAGTACAACCATAGACAGAAATGTGTGGACACTCTAGAGGCTCCCCCAGAACTGGCTAATCTCACCAGGGACCCAGAGGCAAGCCTGGCGCCAGCTAGCCCAAGGCTGAGTCTGCGGTCATTAGCAGCAGCCACCCAGCTCTAACACACAATGCCAGAGCGGGCAGCTCCCTTCCATTCAGGCAGGAGGCCGGCTCTATTAAATATACATGGTGTGATCTTGTAACTGAGCTACGACTGTGGCGAACGTATGGGGGAGGGGGAGGCGAGCTGCCACTCACCTGCATAGAAACTTCCCAACTGCCCAGGAACGCTCACCTTCCGGCTTCCCAGCCCCTCCTGTTCGGACTCCCTGGCCAGTGACCCTAGGCTCCCTGCCAGGTGTACGGAACAGGTGAAAGGCCAGCATGACCCTGCCATAAGAGCAGCTGGTCCAGACCTAATCTTAAATCACCACAGCCTCACAGGAGCCAGGAGGTCCCTGGAGCCCTGGGACAGTCGGCCAGAGCCAGACAATACTGTGGCCGTTGAGGGGCAAAATCGAGTGAGAGCAGCCACACAGGCGCTACAAACCTCCTCTGTACCCAGCTCACACTCCTGGGGCAGGAGGGGATGGAGTTTCTTCCCATGAAGTGAGAGGGAGGCAGACCTGCACTGCCAACGGAGGCTGACAAGGCCCATACCACTGATGTCCAAGTCTATGCAAGCAGTTTGACCCTCTAGGCCTCGCACAGCTGAAAGTCGGGGAGCTAGGCACACAGGATCATGGATGTCTAACCACCTTGCACAGGGAGGTTCGGTGACCCGCCCAGGTCACAAAGCACAGCAGAGACAAAGCCATTGTCCTATCCCAGCCCTGCTCACAAACTATACCCCCTACAGGAGTGCAGGGTGCCCTACCGACAGAGATGGGGCAATAGTGGCTGGGACAGAGGTGGGGCACTTCACAGTCCTACCAACTCTCCCCTCTCAGGAGCCTCCACTGCTCCTGTTAACGAGATCGCCCGGGAGTCTGGGGGAGGCAGCCAACTTCCAGCTTCCCCAGTCCGATCTCCAGCTCCACAGCAGCCACCATCCTCGGTTCCCCTGAAAGCGCACTCCCTCCCTGAAAGAGACGTCTAAGGGAACAGTCTCGGGGACCACAGGACCTGGTGTGCCAGCTGACCTCATCCATCTTCCTTTCCCAAGATAGAGGAGGTGGCTCGGCCTTGAAGGGAAGTGTGTGTGGGGGTGGGGGTTCCTAGCAGGGAAGTCTTCTAGGGTACAGCAGGGGGGGGGGCAGGAAGAGGGTCTGTGGTTACAGCTATCAGGTCCCCTCCCCACTCTTCAGGAAAACAAGGAATCAGGAAGATAGGGCTGTGCTCTCACTGGCCACACCTCCTTGGCCTCCGGTCTGGCCCAGCAGCACCAGGGAGGTCACAGGTCTTCAGTGCCATGCCCAAGTAACCTCTGAATGGGACAGACCCCATAGGAGCAGCAAAGTGGCTATCAGCAACCCCAGCTTTCTCTCTACAAATGGCAGCACGGGGCTTGTGAGATGGCATAGCGTGCATACTTGAGTTCAACTCCCAGAACCCATATTAAGAAAGAAAGAAAGAAAGAAAGAAAGAAAGAAAGAAAGAAAGAAAGAAAGAAAGAGAAAGAAAATAGAGGAAGGCATTGTATCCCAATGCTGGGAATGGAGGTGGGACAGAGATAGGCAGATCCCAGGGGAACACAATCAGCCAGCCTAGTTGATAAGTTCCAGGATCAGAGAGACTCTGTCTTGAAGATAAAGATAGACGGTACCTGAGGAATGACACTCAAGGTTGTGTGCGCGCGCACACACACATACACACACACACACACACACACACACACACACACACACACACACGTGAGCCATGTGGCTCACAAAAACAGAGCCTCCCCTCCTAAAGAGCCGGCTGGCATACGGTCAGTCATCCAATTGCCCCCATGTCCACCACATTGCCCCTGCTGGTGTGGGCTGGTACTGCAGCTCTTTCAACATGGCCACTTAGCGTCACTTCAGGCAATGACCTGACCAGTGTCCAGGTAGCTGGTCAATCATGACTCAGGGCATGTATGTGTGGGTGTTTCAGTAGAAGAAAAAGATTTGACCTGTAGACAGAGCCACACAGATAGCCTCCCCAAGTGTGTGGGCCTCACATGGTCCAGCGACCACCACAGCTGAGAGGGAGAATTGCTCTCTGACTCGGTAGCTAAGGCAGATGGAAGGTATTTCCATCTTCAGAGCCAGGCCTCAACGCTTTGGGGTCCTCAGACTGCCTGCTTCAAACTGGCATTTGCCTTAATGACTCTCTGGTCCTCAGACCTGTGTGTGAGACCAAACCACTCTCCTGGGCCTCTGACCCCTGAGACTGCCTCAGCCTCTGGCCCTGCATGAGCCTCCTCACCTAGGACACCCACAGACCTCTTGGTTCTGCCTCCTACAGGGAGCCACAGGACCTCAGAAAGGACATATGTTGTCCTCCTTCATGTACCAGAAACCAGTGTTTCCATGGGGAACACAAAGGTGTTCATTGTCCAAGTGACGACTGGCCCAGACCCATGTGCCAGTTCAGGCTCTCTCTCACATCGAGATTTCAGCAAAAGCAGGAACATGGATAATGAGACTATTAGGTTACATCTCCAACTTCTCTTCTCTCTCTCTCTCTCTCTCTCTCACACACACACACACACACACACACACCCCTAGAGATCATTCATGGCACCCATACCTCAGTTTCCCCACTTATCCTGTGAAGACTAAACCTTCCAGGACCCTGCATTGGCCACCTACAAGCTAGCAGCACCAAGTTCTGCCTGGTGCCTGAGCTATCAAGTATCAAATCAGAGGTGTCCCAGACAGAACCTAGCAGAGACAGGAAAAGAGGCCCCCACCAGGGTGCATGCCCAAGGAGCCTGCCTGTCTGGGGACCTTTGTCAGGCTCCCCTCTGGGTCTGGCGCCATATCCTGATCAGATCAAAAATCCAAACACATCAACAATGGCAAATGTCACCAAAATACCATCTGGGAGGCCACCACAAAGTCCCTATCAGCCACTAAGGATGAAGCATGGGATGTGACGAGGTGGGACAGGCAAGCCTGGCATAGCCCGTGAGGCTGGGCCCTCATCCCAGAAGAGACACACAGCTTGCCCCCACCTATACCTCTGCTTAAAAAGCACAGGCCACAAGATGGCTGTAGCTCTGTGTCCCAGCAGGGACTCTGGGGTTGCAAGTCCTGGGTATGGGTACCTGAGTCTGCAGAGTGGCAGCATCCAGGACAGTGACCCGCGGCCCACAGCTGGCCCATGCGGCATCTTCCAGGCTCAGTAGTGTGCGAATGGGCCCTGGGCCCACCGTCAAGCACATGGGGGGACTCTCCAGGTCCCAGGGAACCCCACCTATGGGAGAGAAGAGAACATGGGTCAATGACTGAAACCTTGCAGGGGGAGCTTCGCTGAGAGCTCCAAATACCTGCTCCCACCAGGGTCCTTCACCTTCATTGCACGGGGGTGACTGCTACTATACTCCATTGCCCTGGGGACCACCCTGCACTTCCCCCCCTTCTCTGACTCTCTCTCCCTCATTCTTTCACTCCACTCACACTCAGAAAGCACCTACGACCAGCTGGGCCATGAGCTGGGTGCCTAGAACAGAGGCAGGAGCAGCTATAGGCCCCGCCCTCTGGGAAACTATAATGGGTAGAGACAGCAGCCACCAATCCAGTTATGAGCTCATGTGCCAAACACCAAGGAACACACACGTGGAGGACAGATACACAGGGGCTTCTGGGAGAGTCAATCTCCACAATAGTTCCTGCCGGGAGATCACAGGACCCCAGAGTTCAGGGACTTGTGACCAGCATGGTCCTGATTCTGCTAAGGGCCTTAAATGGACCTCCCCTCAGTTTCTCAAAGTCTCAGTTTGGATGGGGGAAGGGACTTCACTGAGAACCCAGCTCATCTCAACATCATGAGGATTTCCTTCAGACCCTGTCACCTGAGGATGCTCCTGTCACTTTGCCAAGATCTTTCCCTCCAGAGACACCACCAGATGCAGCGGGGAAAAAGCTCTGAGAGGTGACATTTCTATCTTCCATTCCCAGAGACTGAAGCAGCAGCCTGGCCCAGAAATAAGCATCTCCCCTCCCTGCCTCCAACCATGCCCAGCTCACTGCGAACCGTTCCCTAGCACCTGATCACAGTGGCTGGACACTGGCTTTTCTGCAGTCACATCTCAGGCTGCACTGAGCCCTAGTGGCTGCCCTAGGCTGTCAGGGTGCAGGGCAGAGAGGAGACTTGGGGGAGCTGAGGCCCAATGAGGGGTCTGTGGGGAGTGCACATGCTAGAGCAATAGGCTGGGGAGGCAGGATAGTCAGCTGTGGGAGAGAGTCCTCTGTCTCCCTCCACCACCCCCTAGGTCCCCAGCAGACAATTCACACAAAGTCACTCGCTGCAGACATACCCTCCTCTGAGTCACCTGCTGTCTCCAGAGATGGAAGACCCCAAGTTATACGGGGAAGCCACCAAACTCATCACCCCGTCTCCTGGCTGCATGTGGTCAGCGTGTCCTCCACCATCAGCCTCCGCCTGAACCCTGCTCCATACTCCCAGCCAGCTAATAAATTAAGAACTGGGGGACCCCCTCCCATACACACTACCACTCCTTCCAACTCAGAGCATGACCACACGCACAGCAGGCAGGCCAGGCTAGAGCACTCTGTGGCTCTGAGTGCCAAGTCCATTTGGGCAGGGACTTGGCCTCTCTGAGCCTCGGTGTCTTTCTCTAAAGTGGGTGTGATAACCACGCACCCCCCACTCCTCAGAGGCTGCAAGGAGCCAAGGAACTGTGCATGCTGACCCAACACAGCATGGGGCACTGGTGAAAAGTGCCCGTGGCCAACGCTGAGTCCCCTCCGCGTCTGTGTGCCAGTCGCTCTGCTCATGAATGAAGTCTTTACTTCCCACAAGCCTGCGCGGCAGATACTGTCACTGGCCCTGACTTACAGCTAACAGGCTGCAAGTTCAGTTACCCAAGTCACACAGCTGCACGGTCGTCCCTGCTCACTGGCTCCGGGTAGTCTACAGAAGCCAGTGCTGGCGCCATTAAAGGTGACAACAGAGGCCCAGAGTAGAGAACTCCCCCAAAGAGTTTAAACCCAGAGCTGGGTCAAGCCTGGCTGCCTCCCAGCCCAACTTCCCACTTCTGGGAGGGGCAGGTGACCAGAAGGAGGCCAGACCTCCATAGGAATGTGACCCTGGACCCAGGGCACCAGATTCAGGGAAATACAAGGCTTTTGAGTGCCCCCTAGTGGCCAAAGGTAAGCAGTGACTGTGGCCAGATGCCAGAACCTCTGCCACTGTGGCTAAGATGTGAGCGGGTTAACACTTGAGGAAAGGAGCTAAAGATGCTGGGGTAGCATCTCAGAGGCTAGGAACTGGGGTTCGCCCAAGGACACAGCAGCAATGGCTGAGGAACCCTTGCACCTGCCACCCAAGGACAGTACACCACAGTCACTGAAGGCCTGCGGGTCATGTGTACACTGACCATCCCACCTTCATGGGTTGGTGTCCCCTGAAGCCCTCCAAAGCATGGAACTGTGATAAAATTCAATATAAATTTGTATCAGAGTGGACAGTGGCCAGGAGCCCCCGTCAGAACCCACGGGGGCTCCCTGGACTTGCTGACCTTGCTGGGACTTGGTTTTCTGGAAAGATTCTGTCCTCTACGGTCCTTCCAGCCCCCACTTCACTGGCTTCACAGACTACAAAGGTAATTTCCGAGGCTGGGCAGGGCTTGAGGGGCATCCCCTCCAACCATCTCCGCTTCCCAACCCTTGGGTAGTTGTTAGCAAGCACATGGTCCAGAACCTGCACTCGTGGGGCCCGCCCCTGCCCCTGCGTGACAGCCCATTCATCTAGGCTGGCTCTGACTGCACAGCCGGTCAGCAGCGAGGAAAGCCTGTCTCAGCAAAGGCACCTTCAGGATGCCAGCATCTCTCCACCCCCTCCCCTAGCCTCAGGTGACACAGCCCGCTGATCTCCCACAGGGGTCCACAGATCTGGCCGGTGCCAGGAGGCAGGACGCAGAGTTAAAGCCACTGAGGCTGAGAGGGGCCCACCCTGGGCGGAGGTGGGGGGCTCCACTGTAGGCCCTAGGGAAATCTGCACATGTAACCTGCACACACAGTCTGTCAGGACAGCTGTCTGCACCCCCATTTCACAGGTAAGGAGGCTGCATTTTGCTATACACATCTCATCCAGCACCAACTCCAGGATACAGCAGTGAAGCCTGGGCAGTCCGCATCCCAGACACTCCTCGCCATCAGGGGCACCCCGGAGAGGTTCTGGAAGGGTACCTTGAGCCTGGCTCAGGGACAGCACAGAGTAACGCCTCTGCTCCTGAGGCAAGGGAACTCTGGGGCCTATTTTAAACCACGTAGTGCTGTGGTTCTAAGAGACTGGTTTCAGACCAGGGATCACCTCTTTGGGGAAGCACAGGGTAGCTGGGGACTGGGGGAAGGGAAGACCTCTCAGAGGCCATGACAGCTACAGCCGCAGACACCAGAAGAAGAGGATTCTAGAAAGGGTGCAATGCCGGGTGCACCTGCCCTCCTGTCCAACGGGCCAGTGTCTAGACTCTGTATTGCATCTCTCTACTTCCCAGTGAGCTAAGACAAACTCAAGGCTCTCATGAGCAGCTGTCTGTCCCCAGACTTTGCCCAGTGCCACTTACCCTCTTGCTATTAGCTAGTTCTGCATCCTCCTCTCTGGGGCCCCCATGATGCTAGGCATACCCCTGCCTCTGGCCTTCACACACACACTGGTCCCTCTGCTCCACTTTTCCCTCAACTTGCCACTTATTTGGCCACCTCTCTCTCAGGTCTCAGTTTCAGGGCCTGCCTCTTGGGGTGGACCCCAGGCACCCAGTTCACCCTACTAGGTAGTCAGGCTCGAACGGTGATCCCAGTCTTACATCAGAAGCCCCCAGCTTCCTGCTTGTTGAATTGGCTATTCTGACCTCCCTCTGGGGGCTTTAAACCTCACAAGGGCAGGAGGCATGTCTGTTTGGTTGACCAGTGTATCCGTGGAACACAGTAGGTGTTCATACATATTGGGGAAGCAAACATTTGCAGGGAAGAGACCCTCAAAGAAAAGGGA
Organism: Microtus ochrogaster; assembly: GCF_000317375.1. Lineage (NCBI taxonomy): Eukaryota > Metazoa > Chordata > Mammalia > Rodentia > Cricetidae > Microtus > Microtus ochrogaster. The sequence goes on along the minus strand of NC_022016.1, from coordinate 44,348,305 downwards.
GGTTGTGTAATACCCTCAGGGCCTCTCCATTCTGACAAGCTAGCAGACTCTAACCCTAAGCTGAAAGCCAGTTGTTAAACCCAAAACTCCATCAGGGACTCCCCTGAAGCCCTAACCCTGCACCAATGCCTCAGAATGGACTCTTTCTTGGAGACAGCATTCCTTCAGATGTAATTAGTGGCTTGGGGTTGGTGGAGCCCTAACCCAGGGTGACAGGCGTCCTTATAAGGGGAGATTGGGACACAAGGGCGCATGAACAGGGAGACATACTCATGAGGCCCGTGAGGACACAAGTGATGTCATCCCAAGTCAAGATGCCACTGAGAGCCAGAGAAGTCTAGGATGGACCCTTCTCAAGAGTCTTGATCTTGAACTTGTGCTGTTTGAGCCCTACAGCAGCCCTGCCACGCCCACCTAAGCACCCACACAGGTAGGCAGGGCTGGTTGAAGCTAGAGTCGTGTGGTGTCTAGGGCACACAGGAGGGTGGGCGGTCCCTTCAGACCCTCTTGTCTACCCCAGCACATCTGAGCCAGGATTTACATTCATACACACGCTCTGTTCTGTCTGATGGTAAGGGATTTTTTTTCCCTTCTTCCCCCTTTAATTAAAAACTATAAATGCCTTATCAAAAGCTAATTAAAAATACCAACATAGTGCCAAGTAGGGGGGAAAAAACCCTCACTGCAAATATCCGTTTATAACCCTGCAACAGGCTGCAAGGATGACGCAGCCATCGGATCTGAGCTGAGCTGGGTGCCTGGGGGGAGGGGAGACACTGCTGTAGAGTCTTGGGGCCGCCACGCTTGCCACTGGGTCCTTACCACCAGACTAGGGGCTGAGCAAGGCTCAGGGACCGTGCACAGCTCTCACAAGGCTATGAGGGAGCTGTGTTCCTCCCTTCCCCAGGCTCAGTGTCCTAGTGCCTGGAACAGAGGTGACTCCCCAGGGTAGCAGCCAGGCTTAAGATGATGAGGGTACATCACATCCTTGACACCGGTCCTAGAGTGCTGGGGTGCAGTGCATCCAGCTGCAGCATAGCCCTGCCGTCCTCCCACTTCAGGCTCAGTGACATGGCCAGCGACATGGTGACAGCCCAAAGGTGCCTCCCCTTCTCAGCACCCATCCTGGCCTGTGCCCAGTCTACACTGAGTCATTTTGTTCGCAAGAACCAAGAGGGGTGGGCACCACCCAACTCTCACTTTACAAAAGAGCCCAAGGCACAAAAAAAGAGCCACTTACTAGGGACACGGCTGTCACGGGGCAGAGCCTGAACAAGAATCCAGGTCTTTCCAAGACCACCCTCGGTCTCTCAGCCCATGGGGCACTGTTCCCCAGCACTTGTCTGCTGGCAGAGAAATAGATGTTCTCCTTCTACAGGGACTCAAATGTGTGGGAACCCAGCAGTAGACCCCAGTGAAGGTCAGGTCTCAGAATCCCCCATCCTGAGTAGCCCGTTCTGACACTGCCTCCCCAGCCTGTGTTGTTCAATCTCTCAGCTTAGGACCCGGGCCCAGTTTGGTGCCCTGATGCCCCCCAAGCCCACCCACCCACCAGTCCTCACCACTGGTCCGAGGATAGGCAGCGAGGGTCCCGTCCTGTAGGCCAGCAAGCAGATAGAAGGGGCTGTGCCGCAAACAGAGCACAGGCTGCGGGCCTGGACTCTTGCAGGTTGCCAGGCACTGGGTCCCAGTGTCCACGCTGCCATAGAGCAGGATGCTGAAGGGAGAGATGCTATCAGTGAGACTCACAGGCACCTACCCATGCGTGGGCCTCACTTGCCCAGCCTTGTTCCTCCCTCCTACAGAAACCCTGGCTTCTGCCACCAGACAGGACTCTGGCTCCAGAATACAATGAGAAAGGTACCGAGTTCCAGTGCCACTCAGACCTGAGTTCAAATCCAACCGCCAGCTCCTAACTGCTGACCGGAGTGCTGACCTTCAGCTCTCTTCCTCAAATAATCAGGGGTTCCCACTTGAGGGCCATCAGGGAACAAAGCATGACAACACCCCTGGGCTGTGTAAGAATGCACAGGGTAAAGAGAAGCCGGAGCAGAGGCTATGAGGCACTAGATGCCATGTATATGGCACGCCTGAGGGCATTCCCTCAGAGGCCGAGGGTGATCAGCGGTTTCTGAGGAGGGGATGAGATGGGTAAAAGCTTCTCTGGGGAGAAATGAGAATGTTCTGGAGCTTGGTAGCGGCCGCCAGAAGCCACCAAGTTGTGCTCCTTAAAACAGCTAGAACGGTGATTCTGCTTCATATTGTTTGTTTTGCTTTGTTTTGCTTTTTGAATCTCAGTGTGATCCAGGCTGGTCTCCATCTTGCTATGTAACCAAGGATGGCCTTAAACTTCTGATCCTCTTACCACCACCTCTCAGTTGCCAGGATCACAGACATGAAACACCTCACCCAGTCTGAAGATCTAGGGATGGAGCTCGGACCTTGTGTAGGCTATGCAAGCGTTCACCTACCAAGCCACACTTCCAAACCCCTAAAATTATATTACATGAAATGTATCTTGGCTCAAAACTAAAATAAAAGGTGTTCACCAGATCTCTCCTAAGTCCAGGCCCAGACGGGGCCCAAGGCTACAGTCCCAACCCCCAGACAGGGCCCAAGGCTACAGTCCCAACCCAGAGTATGGGGCGTGGGTAAGCATGGCTCCTCACCACCTCTCAGAATGCTGCTAGTTTCGGCTCCCCCCTGTGTGGGAAATGGGAATGAAGATAACCCCCCCAGGCTGCAAGGTCACTGTGAGAGAGCCCCCTCAGCATGTTTGAGGCACATAGTAGGTACTTCGGAGACACACACCGTCCTTCTACAGGACAAGGTGAAGAGCAGAGATGCAGGGGGATTCTCTTTTGTACTTTCTACCCCCATTAGGCCCTCCTGTACACACATGGCCCTGCATGGGTGTGGGGAGCACTAAGCCTCACTGACCATAGGAACCTGAGACTCAGACACTCAACATGCAGTCCTCCTGAGCTTCACCAGACCAGAACCTGGCTTGACATGATGTGTCTAAGGATGCACAGCCAGGAAGTGGTGCCAGAGCTGTCAGCTATGACATAAGCTACTCCTGACACTTATATGCCACAATGGCTGTCTCCGGTTCCCATCTTCCTGGTGACACCAGGCTGGGAAAGAGTGCTTTGCTTAGTGACCCGAAGAGCTGGAGGGACTACCTGCAGCCACCTGCCTGGCAGGACAAGCCATCCCAACCCGTCCTCCTGCCCCTCACCTGCCATCCTGTAAGCCGAGGCAGACGGTGGGATGCGCTGCAGCCGAGGGGTCAGCAGCCACCCGGCTCTCCTCTGTACCCTCAGCCTCCTCCTCCGGATCCGGAATGTACTCTATGCAGAGCACGGGGGCTGCCAGGGGGAAGGACTTGACAGTGCGTGGCGAAGGCCGGTTCAGGGAGAAGATCTCCACCTGGCCACCAGCACCCTCCTGCCCACCTCCAACCTAGAAGCAGAGGCCCGGAGAGGCTGTCAAGCCAGTGACTAGGGCACACCTTCCCGGGGACCGCACCCTGACACAGACACACGGACAAACGCGCAGATACACACAGACACATGCGTACACAGACACACTGTGACTGGGGATAGTAACGGAAAGGTGCGTCCTCTGTCCATCCCACACACAACCTGATCTCACAAAGGTCATTAGTTCCCAACTATAAGGACACAAATTAGCTTCAGGGGCCAAAGGAAATCAAGAAATGGTTCAAGTAGATGCAATAACCAGTCGGTTTTCCAGTTTCTCCTCTATAGAGGTCTCCCAAATAAGAGCTAATGAGCTATTCTGTCTCCTTAAAACAACCCTCTGTCCCATTCACTGTGTTACTTTTGTATCTAGCTCATGGCATGCACCTCATGTGTATACCTGCCAAGGGAATGGACAGA
>NC_022016.1:44331044-44344131 GCF_000317375.1 Microtus ochrogaster | reverse complement strand
GACAGATGGATGCACAAATGGATGGATTAATGAACAGATGAAGGATCCACAGGGTAAGTAGATGCATTCATGCATAGATGAATAGATTCACCAGGTGCTAGATGATAATTGGGAAACAGTGAAGGAAAATATCAACATTTGTACTGCAGTCTAAAGGGTAAGCCAAGGTTCTGCTGCACGAATTCCCAGGGACAAGCAGGAACATGTGCTAGAGGGTGGCGAGGGGCAGGGAAGCCAGAATCCTGCATATAGGACACAAACAGCAACCCAAGGAGCATGGGGGCCCTCATTTTTAAAAAGACAGAGCTTTGCTGAGAACCCCGGAAGCAGAGAAGGTGGCTAGAAGCTCCATTGAGATGAGGAAGAGCCAGTGCTGATGCCTAAGCTCTGGGTGGGGCTGGAGACCCAGCCCTTCTATGACCTGGGCCTCTTCTGACCTGGGCCTCCTGTAATCTGGGCCTCTGCATAGCTTACTCTTATCTCTCTCCGAGAAGTCTGGGCCCTTGCCAACACCTCCCTGGCCCCGGGTGCGGTCACCCTGGATAAGGTTCCACCACCAACCCCACCACCAAGCCCCGAAGTTCCTAGGAAGCCTTTGACAGAGCTGCTAGACAGGTGGGTGACTTTCTTAGACCCCTTCTTGTCACCCTTTCTGTCCCCATTGTGAGGACAGACGGCCACCCTGTCCTAGCTAGGCGAAGGACTACTTACCCAGAGGTAGCCCTGTGGAAGGGAAGTGCTGACAGCTGAGAAGCCCAGCAGGGGACAGTTGACAGGACTGTGGACCAGACCCCCGAGCTGTAGAGACAGAAACAGTAAACGTAGGTCAATCAATGAGCTGCCAAAACGCCAATATTTATTTCACAGACTTCTGAACCCATCGCTCCCCCATGAGAATCCCTGAGGATGGGGGCCAAGAAAGTGACACATGCCACATACATAGTTTCCCGTGCTTTGTATTTGATCATCACTCTTCTAGAACCTTCTGTCCAGAGAAGGCCTGACTGATGCCTATATCCGCCCATAGTCTCTACAACCAGGCAGCTCCTAGATAAGGCTTGTTGATGACCGCTAAGCCCTCCGCCTCCATCCAAGCACTTTATTTTGTAGATAGAGAAGACGAAGCCCACAGAGGGCAAGTGCCAGAGCTAGGTCACAGAGGAAGTAAGTGGTCCCGCTTGCTCCTGCACCCCAATGGCCTCCCGCATGCCTCCAGAGAGCTGTGAGGAGGTGGAAACCAGGTAAGGGGGCTCTACATCAGTACCCCTCTACAGAAGGACGCCCTGGGACAGGGGACTGGGTGGGGCCAGTAAGGGAAACACGGAAACTGGGACTTGACTGGCAGCCAGTTGCCAGTGAGAGCTGCTCACGGCTTACACTGCCTCCTGCATCGGTTGCTTCCAGCTCCTGACTAGGTGGCCCCTCAGAGCTCTGCTTCAGGTACCAACCCGGACAGCCTGTCTCTCTGGACAGTACAGTGTTATAAGGGCGGGGGGCAGGGGAGACAGCTGGGAGGTGCTGCCGCAAGAGTCAGAGAGAGACACTTGACTTTTCCCAGGCAACTGCTGCCCTCTGCTGGTGAAGAACCTGCTGGTCCTCCTCTGCTGAAACATTTGCCAGGATTTCTAACAGTCATGGGCAAAAGGGCCAAAAGTTGCCCGACACCCTCCTCGTGAGGCAGTTAGCCAGACTGAGACTCAGAGAGGAGACATGGCTGTGTCGAGGTTGCACAGCACATTAGGGGCAGAGGCGGGGCTAAACCCAGACTTCCCGTTCCTGGTTGGTGCTTTCTCTACTCTCACTGAAGTTCTACCTGAAAGCACCAGGCCAGAGACCTCGGGGACTATGGGGTTCCACTTCTTCCCAACTGGGCATCCAGGGCCCACACACTGAGAGAGAAGCCTCCAGAACGTCTGCCTCCATGGCTATGCTGGTGGAAGGGCCCCACCTTTCTTCCAGGCTGCCATTCCTGTCATCTCAGAGGAGGAAAGCAGCATCAAAGCCAGGACTCGGGCGTCTCCATGGCAATTCCCATAGGCCCTAATGTCAGCTGATTGGCAGAAATGGGCCAGAGATGGTGTAACAACTACAAGGTTCCTTGTGTCTTTAGCCGGGCGGTGGCTCACGCCTTTAATCCTAGCACTCGGGAGCCAGAGAGACAGGCAGATCTCTGTGATTTCGAGGCCAGCCTGGTCTACAAAACAAGTTCTAGAACAGCCAGAACTGTTGCACAGTCTTGGGGGAGGGAGGACCAGTGTCCAGACCCCATTTTTGCACCTGACAGGAAGCTGACATCTGGAAAGCCAGGTGCACGAAGAGGCAGGGTACTAGCTGGTGAGTGGATGTGGGCTCTGCATTGAGCCAGCATGGCACCAATCCTGCTTACACATCAACTTCCTGTAAGTGGGGCCTAGCATCTCCCTGGAAGGTCTTAGGCCTGAAGAGGACAGCTAAACAGTATGGAGCACAGGCCCGGGCACCTGGCACCCAGCAGCCCTGTGGTTTTTGAAGCCTACGTAGAATTCTCCAGTGTTTTGCATGTGCCACAGCTGAGCAACTACACAGCCAGTGGTCCTTAGGGCTCCCAACTTCTGTGCCACAGATACAGTTTGAGTGTGTTCCCCAAAGATCTGTGTGCTGGAAGCCTAGTCCCCATGGGGGCTGTGTTAAGGTAGTGAGACTTTCAGGAGGTGGGACACAGGGAGGTGATTAGGCTAAGGATGGATCACCCTAGAAGAGATTAATGTTCTCATGGGACCCCAGTTTCCCTGAGAGTGGGCCATTACCAAATGAACCAGCCTGATGCTGAGCCTTCCGGCTTCCAATCTCACCAAATGATGGTCTTCATGTGTGATCATGTGATCACCCCCATCACCCTGAATGGATTGGGGCTGTCTGATGTCCAGCTTCCAAAGCTGTGAGCCAAATAAACCTCTTTTCTTTATATAATATCCAAACTCAAGTGTTTAGTCATAGCCATAGCAAACAGCCTGTAGCAGTTCTGAACAACTGAGTTTGTGGCCATCAGAACAGAGACTTCTGGGTGAGTGGGGAAGCCAAGAAACAAGCTGTCTGACTACAGATCCCAGTGGGGTCAGGCTATAACCCCAGTTCCACAAGGGCCTGGAGTCTCAAAGCATTTCAGAGAGCCCAAGAGATGACTCAGCATGTAAAGGGGCTTGCCACCCAGTCTCACGACCTGAGCTCAATGTCCCGAACTCCCATGGTGGAAGTGTAAAACTGACACAAATTGTCCTCTGACCCCCATGTGCACCACGGCAAGCCCCCCACAAATAAATACATAAATACACGTAATTGTTAAAAATTAAAGAATCTCAGAATACACAAGCTCCACCCTCTCAAGCCTGTGCCCAGGCAGGCCTTGAGACTGACCTTGTTTGTGGCATGTCCTCCCCGACCTCCTGCTGCCCCTCCAATACAGGCCCCCTACTTTGAAATGGAGCCAAGAGTCCAAGGAGATTCCTCAAACATCCCAGTGGTCAAGCCTTTGGGAAATCCCAGGAGACCCAGAGGCCTTTTCCTGGGGTAAAAATGTCCTGAGATGTTTACTTCTGTTCCTTGAGGCCTGAGTGCATCGGACACAAATGTGTCACGATGCACATACATGCATGTGCATTGTGTGCACGTGTGCATAAGGATCAGAGGTCAACACTGGTCCTCAACCACCTTCCACCTGATTTTTTGAGACAGAGTATCTCACAGTGCCTGGAGCCCCACCCATCTCTGCCTCCCCATGCTAGCCCACACTACACAGGCCCACACTACAGGCCCATCTTTTTTACAGGAATGCTAGGGATCGAATTCATGTCTGCATGGTAAGCATTCACCACTAGGCCATCTCTCAAGATCCTTAATCCTCACTGTGACCCAGCCAGGGGCCTCCATGGCCTCTCCAGCTGCTACTGAAGATGGGGCTGTATAGTAGTAGCTACAATAGCTTTCTAGTATCACATGACTGGGTCATTCCAGGCTGGGCACAACGAGAGCAGGGAAACACCCAAGCAGCCTCCTCTAACATTCTCCCACAGCCAGTTCCCCTGCCAACCAGAGGACTGGCATGGCTCAGCATGGGCACAGCTGGCTATCACCTCCAAGAAGAGCATTGCTCCTCAACCCCCAGCAAGGATAGAGTCCAACGCACACTTCACTTAACAGCTAAAGGCCAGGGTCTTGTCTGCCCAGGAAAGAGGCAGGGCCAACAATTCCGTTGCCCAACTTTAGCCTTCCCAGGGGAGAAACAGGCTGGCTGCCAACTCATGTGGCCACCTGAGAGCCTGCATGAGCGGAGAGGAGCCTGGGCACCTGCCCACATGCACATCTGGTCCCATGGTAATTGGGCAAGGCTGGCAGCCTCCGCTCTGATTCATCCAGCTGCCAGCACCAAGCTGACGGGGCACAGCTGTCTGAGTTAGGTAGGAGGCGGGCTAGACGTGCCCAGAGAATACGGCCAGACAGGCTCTGGCGGGTCCCCCAGGATCCCCTTCCTCTGGGCCCGTTACCCACATAGATTCATGTAGGGCTCTCTCAGCTGACATGGGGGCTTTGCGGGAACACCAAGCATGGGCTGAGCACTCTGCCCGCCCACATGTTCTGGAACCCTAACAGCTCCAAGTGAAGAGATACACAGGCCTTCGCTCATCCTCCCAGGTTCAAGATGGCAGATAGTTCCCATCAGGTACCAGTTCTTTCCGGAAACAAGCCTACTTAGAGACTCCATCAGTGTCTGACCTGTGAGGGCTTACTCGGGTGTGGCCTGTGTATCAGGAAACCCTAAGACCCTACGGGAGAGAGAAGACTCCAGACCCCACTGCAGAAGCTACACTCCAGGGCTAGCCTTGTGTAAGTAACAAGGACAGACCCCAGCAGCCTCCTCTCCACGGATTCTGTCTTCCACACCGAAGCCCACGGTAACTCCCAGTCCTTCATTATTTCCCTAAAATACAAGGCACGTTCAGGCCATACTCTGAAGGATAATTTTTTTTTAAGTAATACACAGGAAAGCTGAGCAGTGGTAGCACATGCCTTTAATCCCATCACTCAGGAGGCAGGCAGATCTCTAAGTTCAGGGCCAGCCTGGTCTACAAAGTGAGATCCAGGACAGTCAGAACTACACAGAGAAAAACTGTCTCAAAAAAATAAAATAAAAGTATTACATGGGAGACTACAGAGATGGCTCAGCAGTTAAGAGCACTGGCTACTCTTCCAGAGGCCTAGGTTCAATTCCCAGCACCCACATGGCAGCTCACAAACCTCTGTAACTTCAGTTCCGGGGCAACTGATGCCCTCTTCTTGTCTCTGTGGGTATTGCATACATGTGGTGCACACACATATGTGCCAGCAAAAAACCCATATATATAAAATAAAAATAAATAAATCTCCAAAAGATAAATAAACTTTAAGTAGTACATGGCTTCATTCTTTATCCTGATCAGAGACTGGGTGCAGCCTCACTCTGTAGCAGAAGTGAGAGCCTTTCTTACTTTTCCTTGGTCCTGGTCTCCAGGTCCCCACCTGACTCCACCTCTGGCACACACACTCGCCCTGCCCCCCACACCCCCTCCCCTCGCCCCCCACTCTGAGCTTTCAGCCTCTTCTTCTGTCCACATAGCCCCCACCTCCAAGAACTCAAATCGAGATCCAGATGCCACCATTGCCTGGATCCATCAGGGCTCCCAGAACAAAACCCTCCAAGGCTGCCATGGTCTCCCTCGCCCAGAGACAGACCTCATCACCCTTAGCAATAGTCTCAAGGTCCCCTCCAGAACTCACATTGAAACTTAATGGTCACTGTAACAGGTCTAGAAGATGGCTCCTTTAAGAGACAACTAATCCAAGCTCCATCCTGCTTCCTGCCGGCCCCTTTTGATTGGCCTGCTCCATACTGATGTGACTACTTAGAATATGGATCCCCTGAGCCCTCTGGGGTCTCTGTCCTTCTTGCTATGTGGCTTTCTGTTTAATGCCACCTCCTCCAAGGGGCCCTCTCTGCACCCACTAACCGTGCGGTCCCCACTTCCAAGCCTGCTGTATCTCTGCTCTATGCTCTCTAGTTCCCTTCGACTCCCTCCTGGGTGCTGAGGTCCTGCCTGTCTTTGTCCCCTAGACGGAAGGCTGCATGAGGTGGGAACCTCGTACGTCCTGGTCACCAGTGCACTCCCAGCTCTAGCATACAGAGATGACCTGCGAACGGACAGATGAATAAAGGAATGAACGATGAACTTACATCGCATGGGTGCTCTTTCAGCTCTTAGAGCCCCAGTCTACAGCCCAGCCCGCACGGCTCCTGCGACTATTTATCTGTGCTGGGTCCCACGCTCGCTCGCCCGTCCCAGAGCTCAGGGTCCTCAGCTGCTTGGGAGATGCTCCAGATGGAGGGGTGGGCTCTGCCAGGACATAAGGGACAAGTGACGGATGGGGTGGGGCGAGCTTCCTGGTGGTTAATACCACGAAGACTGTCATCATATCGGACCGACACCTCTACTGGCTGTCATTCTGGAAGGCCTGTCTGGGCTTCTATCTCCTGTGGAATTCTGTCCTAGTCACTATCGCAAGAAGTGCAGCTAAACACAAGAAGAGTGTCGTGGGCAAGTGAAGGGCGTGATGACCACGGAGCATCCCAGGATAAGGGTGGTCAACCACCAAAGTCAGCACCGGCCTGGTGGCATCATCTCGGGCACAGTCCCGAGTCAGGCCTTCAACAGATGAGGTTGCTGGCATTCGCTATCATAAAATAATGGAATTTTCCACCCTATGACCCGTGCTGGTCTTTCACAAACACCCTTTCTCCTGGTGGGAACGCTGACTCACTAAACAGCAAAAAAAGGCTTAGCCCCCTGGGTCACTCAGCTGGACTGAGATGCTGGACCTCTCCAGCTGCAGCGGACGCTACCTGGGCACTGGTTCTCCCAGGCTAGGCAGGGCCACCACAGTTACCATGTGCCAGGTCCACTCACCTGCAGGCTGAGGGCCCGGGAGGAGAAGGCGGGGACGCAGCAGGCCAGGATGGGGCACCAGAATGGGGCTTTGCTTTTCCTGTCCTCATCAGGACACAGCCATCCTGGCTGGTTCTCCTCCCCTGCAGGGAGAGGAAGGGGGTGGGCAGAGCTAGTGAGTGTGAGCCCCAGCAGGCAGGAACTGACCCTCAACCCTGAGTGTCACCACAGCAGGCCGGGTCCCAAGGTGACCTCACTGCCCTGATCAGTGCCCAACCCCACATGCCTGTTGGTCTCAGTCTATGGAGTTGGCTCTGGTCCACAGGCAAGGATCTGGGACACCCAAGAACAGAATCCCAGCCTGACACTACTCTTGAGCAACCTGTGAGGACACCCCAACCCCTTGAGCCTCAATTCCTCTGCTGGTGGGCAGGAGTACCCGAAACCCCAGGACAGCGGGTAGAGACAGACAGATAGATCTTAGGGGCTCCATGACCATCGAGTCTAGCCAACAAATGAATGAATGAATAAATGAATGAAATAATGAATAAATAAGCAAATAAATAAATAATTGTGATTCAAATTCAAATAGAGACCTTGCTTCAAGAGTCAAGGTGAAGAGCGACAGAGGAAAGGCATACAATCTCAGCTTCGGGCCTTCACATGTGCCTACGCAGATGAGTTCAGTCATATATACACATGCATCACACATAAAAGAAAGGAAAGGAGAAGAGAGAAAGAGAGAGAGAGAAACTGTGAGGCTTTAGATGTGGCTCAGTTGGTGGAGCATTCACACAGCATGCAAGAGGCCCTGGGTTCCATCCCCAGTAAGGAATGAACCAGGTGCGGTGGCCACACACCCACAGTCCAGTCCTCAGAAATAGATGCAGGAGGATCAAACATTCAACGTCATCCCCAGCTACATAGTGAGGTCCAGGCCTGAACCATGTGCAGCCTGTCTATACGGGAGAGTGGGGTTGATAACCATGGCTCCACGCTGTGTTGGAACAAGACATGAAAAGTCCCTTGTTTACCAGAACTGAGTCAGATGCCTTGGGCTTAACATTAAAGAAATGGGAGGCAAATCTATCCCAGCTTTTGCACTTGATGGTGAGGAGGGCAGCCGGGGCTCTCCTCACGGGTAGCCTCCTCTGAGGAGCCCTTTCTGACCACTCTGGCTACGCCAGCCCCCTCTGAGGACTCATTTCCCGTGGTGCCTTCACGCTCATCTGAACTCACACATGAGTGAGAAGAAGCGGGGGTGAACAAACTAAGGTCCACCCCAGGAATTCTGTGACTAAGGAGCCTTCCTCTCTTCTACACAAGCCTGGGACAGCCAACCCAGTGTGACAGGGACACCCCCCCACAGGGTATGCGTGCCCATGTCGGTGAGTACCAAGGTGTGATGGTTGACGCTGAATGCCAACTTAGCAGGCTCCTAGATTCACCATGGAGACAACCCCTTGGGCACGCAGGGAGTTTCTGTCTTAGCTGAGGTGGGAAGATCCATGTTGAATGTGGGCGGCACTATTCCCTGGGCTGGGGTCCCGGACCGAATAAAATGGAGGAAGTGAGCTGAGCACCAGCATCCATCTCTCTCTGCTTCCTGACTGGGGATTAATGTGAGTGGCAGCCTCAGGCTCCTGCTGTGTGCCTACCCCACCATGGATGTGACGGCGGATGTCATGTAACCGGCCACCTCCCACTCATGCCACCGTGCCTACCCCACCGTGGATGAGACTGTGAATGCCACACGACCGGCTGCCTCAGGCTCCCGCTTGCTGCCATCCCTTCCCTCCCTGCCATGATTGAATGTATGCATCCCTCAAACTATGAGAAGGAAAATAAGTCGGGGGGGGGGGGGCGGAACCTTCCTTTCTTCCTTGTCTGTGTCAAAGCGATGAGAAAAGGCACTAATACGATGGGCTATGGGTCCACCTGGCCAGTGTTCATGGCAACAAAATGTGGATACAGTGGTCACCGCCCTATAGGTAACACTGGCACACAGGGACTGAGAAGCAAATCTAGGTCTTGAACGTGGCAGGCAGCAGCACCCACATGGGGACTTGGCTCTCCTATGTTCTATAGCTGTGCTCTTTGTACTAAACCTGCAAGAACCAGAGTCCCAGTGCTGCTGTCACAGAGGCCTATTGACCCTGCAATGCTAGCTCTGCCCCTAGAGATGCCCATGTGAGGGCACCTATGGTTCTGGGATCATGACAGCAGCCTCCCTAAGTCCCACACCCCTCCTTGGTGGCAAACAGGAATCAAGGACCAGGCCCACGCTGCCCCTGCTTTGGATGCGTGAGCTGCCCCCCACCGAGCCTCCAAGGCCAGCCCATAGCAGCTCCACAGTGCACCCCACTGCTCTCTGTTTGAAAATGCCAGAGGAGTCCTGGTCTGCTTGGAGGCAGGCCCAGACTCTACAGGAAGAGCCCAAGGATCGTCCCTCCCTCCCAGCCTCGTCTCCCAGTCCCCAGGCTCCACAGTGGTCAGCAATTTCAGCACAGAGCTCTGGATGTCCCTTGGAGTGGAGCACTGCCCCTCGACCCCACTAACTCTGCCTCCACCCTTCCTTCTCAACAGAGTCCCAGCCTCTGTCACAGCTGTCACATCCCTCTACGGCTGCAACTGTCTCCAGGCTGGAACAACTCAAGTTAGGACCGTCCACTTCGCGAGGGTGGGAAAGCAGACAACAGTCTGCGATTTGGAGCTTTGATCTTTCCCTGGATGGACGCTAGGAGGCACCATCTCTCTGGATGTTGCCTTTTGGGATCTTATCACATTTCCCAACATCCGTCAGTGTGTGTGTGTGTGTGTGTGTGTGTGTGTGTGTGTGTGTGTGTGTCCATCAGGCGTGCTAGAACAAGCGTTCCACAGCCAAGCCGCATCTCACCTATTTATATACACGAGGCACACACACTTGATTAAGAAATAGGCTTTGTTTCCTGTGTTTCTGCCCAACCCAGGGCTAATGGAAATGACCTGACCATGTCAAAGGTCAACTGTGCTAAACTGCGATGTGTGGGAGGTCAGAGGTTAAATGCAGCTTCCCCTTCAGACGTTTTCAACTCAAGATGAATACAGGAAGCACAATCCATTGTAACTGAAGGAGCAGGGTTAGCTCTGCTCTTCCACGGACTTCTCTATTCCTGTGTGTGCAACTGCTTGTGAGCCTGTGTGTACGCCCATGTGTGCAAGTGTATGCATGTGGGGGCGGGAGGTTCTCTGTAACATCAATACCGATGAGGGCCAAAACTTTCCCTCCACGCCCTTCCTACACAACCACGCACACAGAACCAGCCTTTCTAGGGACCACACGCCAATAACCAGAGGCAACCTGAACATAACATTTCTCCTGGAGCCTGATTTTGCATGGGTGTCTAACATATCCCGTCAATATGACTCCCTTTTGTGAAAGAAACGATGCTCGGCTTATGTGTACAAGGAGGAACCACCCCTGAGAGTGGCCCAGTCCAAAGCCCAGCTGGGCCAGAGGAGTTGGAGTAAAACACAGGGGTGACCATGCCTTAAAAATCTGGACGCTTCCTTTAACACACAAAGGCTGGCTGGTTACCCTGAGGGTCCCTCCCCAGAATGAAGGGCACAGCATTGACTGTGTTTCCTAATGGGCCCAGAAGAGGCCCTTAACCCTCCAGACCCTGGAAACTGCCCCACAAAACCTAGCCTTGCCACGGAAAGAGGGAGTGGAAAAGCCAGAGTGTGAGATACCCACCAGACATAGGACGACTCCAGGACAATACACACCAAAATGCTCTCCATCCTTGCATCCTCCCTCTGAGGACCTCCATCCCCTCTATGTTGGGGAAGCTGAAATGAAGAATCTATGCCACGGGGCATGCCACACAGCTTGCCCAGGCCACCATGGGAAACGGGCTGCCCTGTCGCCTCTCAGTTAAGGCCCAATGGTAAATAAGCAGGACACAATTGGAGATGCTGTCCCCACCCTCGGGGAACTCACAACCAGACCCTCCCCTGCTGGGCAGGAGATCCGTGGCACTCACAAACCCGGCAGTCAGACAGGTGAACGCATGGCCCCCACCCCCACACCTCACCCCAGCTCCTCCCTCCCTCCCTCCTTTCCCCTACACACCCACAGCCCATCAGGCCTTGGCGATTTATTACCATATATATTTTTAAGAATCTGACCTTCTCCTTCCAGATGGCGCCTTTCTTGCGTGCCACTGGGAGCGTTAAAAGAAAATGGAGTCGAGGTTCCCCATCTGCCACCGCCATTGTTCGTGTCACAAACCAGAGCGGCTGTGGCCACTGAACACTGAAAGCCCACTTGGGGTAAAGTGACATTCAGGAGAGGCACCAACGGCACAGCCGTGATTCCAGCTGATGTTAAACAGAGGTTTATTTAGGGCTGTGTTTGTCAGCGCTCCTGGAGCTCAGGAGCCACTGTGGGCTGAAAGCCCCAGCCCCCCTCCCCCGGGAACCATCTCCTCCAGTCTGCTAGAAGCACCCTAGGCACAACCTAACCCAGCCGTCAACTCACTGCGTGACACTGAACCTGTTGACACGTCTAGAAATAGGGACAGAATCCCAGTCATCTGGAGTTGCTGGGGAGCCTAGAAAGAATACATACGAGGCCTAGGATATACCAGGCCCTGGAGAAATGGTGGCCATTTCTAGTCACCGTCCTTCCTTTGAACACTACGGTGAGGGGCTGAGCCACCTCTAGCCTGCTCCATGCTCAGCTTCCAGGGTGAGGTCTTCACCACCGTGGACCCACTGCTCTCAAAGTTTCCAGAACCACAGCCGTCTTTAAGACCCTGTCACAGGTCCCTAATTAGTCACGGCCACAGTGGCCAAGTCGGGAGTCCTTCTTCTAAAGCCACCCACTGTGAGAGATGCCGATGCCATCCAGGGAAGCCAGCTGAAGGCCACAACTTCCCAGCTGCGATGTAGGGTCTTGTCCCCCATCCCAAAGAACAAGATCACCATATCCAGAGAGCTTGGGAAAGCGGTTCTCAACCTGTGGGTCATGAACCCTTTTGGGAGGGCTGAAGGACCCTTTCCCAGGGGTCACCTAAGACCATCAGAAAACACAGATATTTACATTGCAGTTCATAACAGTAGCAAAACCACAGTTACGAACCAGCAACAAAAAAAATGGTTTTATGATTGCGGGGGCGGGGGTCACCATAACATGAGAACTGCATTAAGGGGTCACAGCGTTAGGAAGGTTGAGAACCACTGGCTTGGGGATCCCAGCCCTGGGGTGGTTTGCAGGGTTGATGGAGATTAGGCTTAGGACACAGTCCAAGGCTTCCCAGGCCATGCTCAGAAGGAGATAGGCATCAGTGATGGGTAGCTGCCAAAATGGGGTTGAGAGATCAGACCAGAAATGAGAGGCAGGGAGGTTGCCAGGTTGCATGCAGACCCCTGGCCCAAACCTCTGATGCTCCTGTGAGTGTGGGCATGGGTATGGCCTGTCACACCCATAACCTCTCTGGAGAGCTGGCAGTGGGAGAGGCTCTGGGACCTGGAAATATGAAGACCAGAAGAATAGAGCCTTGAGAGCTGGGGTGCAGAGCCCCAACCTTCCCTTCCTTCTCTGGAGCCTTCTCTGTGCACCATCTACCAAGTCTTTATGAATGGAGGCTAACAGCTACGAAGCATGGGAAGAGACTGTGACCCAGTTCTGCTCCCAGATGCAGGGCTGCCACCACACCCCAAGCGCTCTCTCCAAAACCTAAAGCACCTGCATGGTCCCTACTCTCTGATTCCCCCAAAGCTAGAAGCTAAACAGTTTGCAGAACAACCCAGCCAGAAGCCTTGGACTATGAACCTAATAAGGCCATCTGGCCCCAAGTCACATGTGTAAGACCTGTCCCTAGCCACCTTCTGAACCTACTAGGACACCTGAGACCCTACAAACAATGAGCAAGGGCCCTTAGAGATCTAGTTTGGTCATGGATGGGAAAACTGGGGCTCAGGGAGAAGGCTGCCTTTCCCAGGACCACAGTGTAATGTTAAATCAAAGTCTCTCCCGTCCCTCTCCCTTCTCAGTCATCAGATTACCATCCTGGCACACTGTATGCAGAAGAAAATTAAATATGGTACAGGAGTGCCACATCTTTAACATGGTTCTGTTCCCTACACAC
>NC_022016.1:44327001-44330899 GCF_000317375.1 Microtus ochrogaster | reverse complement strand
GGTACAGGAGTGCCACATCTTTAACATGGTTCTGTTCCCTACACACACACACACACACACACACACACACACACACACACACACACACACGACACTAAGATGAAAAACAAAATGTAGCAAAATAAAAAGAAACCACTCAAGCCCCCAGGAGACCCAGGCATTCAGACGTAATTTCAAATGACTGCCCTACTGAGGTTGCCAGAGTGAAGCTGTGTGAAGATATGGCAGTCTACAGGCTGCCCAGGCACCTGCTTCAGTCAGCACCAGGCCCAGCACACCAGCCCAGCTCTGTAGAGTATCCAGGTTCAAACAGGAAGTCCATTTTCCTGGAAAGCCTAGCCCAGGAGCCTGGACCTGTGTCCCAGGTACTCAGGAAGCTGACCTGGGAGGATGGTGAGTTCAAAGCCTGCCTGGGTCACAGAGCAAATTCAGCTCAAGGAGGACTGGCTCCAAGTGGAAGAAGAAGGAGTACCGAGGGCATTACTCAGGGCAAAGCCTCCCTAGAATGTGTGACACCCTAGTTCCCTCCTGACAGCAGAAGGAAGGAAGAGGGGAAGGAGGAGGGAAGGGAGGAGGAAATAAAAGGGAAGGAAGAGGGTTAGGGGAAGATAGGAGGTCCCTAGGGAGGAGGGGGCAGGAATGGAGCAGGGAGGCAGGGGAAGTGGGAGAGGGCAGAAGGACAGACGGGCAGGGAGGTTGGGAGGGAGGGAGGGCTCACCCTGGGTCTGCCCAACATTGAAGTCATGTATAATAGGGAATCAGTGTGTGCCCGCCTCCAAGGCCCAGTAGGGGGACCCCCTCAGCCCTTCCAAGGGTCAAATCACATGGTAAAGCTCTCAAAGCCTTCCCTCCACCCTCTGTGGACAAGGCCGAGTTCTAAGCTACACCAGGCCTAGCCTAGGACACTGACCAAGCTGGGACAGCTCCTCCAGAGCCACACCCCCTTCCCACCCCATCCCCCTCTGCACCTGCTCCTTCAAGGCCCTGTGCATAGCAGCAGAAGGGCTCACTTGGATAGAAACCCAACTGCAGCATCCCAGGTTCCCACGTTTCAGTGAAAACCTTCAGGGCGCAACCAGAGCACAGGCCTCCTCCTGCGCACCCTGCATGCCTCACCCCTGCACACTCTGCAAGCCTCACCCCTCCCCTACAGAACATCACTGCCCTCCAAGTCAACCACCTACTTCTTTGACTCCCTCACCCCCAGGCCCTGTCCTCTCTGGCCACTGTGAACCAGCTATCGCTGCTCCAGGACCTGCATGCTTGTGATGCACACGCCTGCATCACTTGGCCCAGATCTTCCCATGGCTTCTCCCTGGTGCAGCCCTCACATTCAGTAACAGCCACATGGCCCCACTTCACCATCCAGCACCTCACTTAATGTCCACCTGACCATCTCAAATTGAGGTTCCTCAAGAGTAGAAGTTTTGTCAGAGGATGGCTCAGTCCATAAGGTACCTGCCATACAAACAAGTTCCATTCCCAGAGGACACATTAAAAAAAAAAAAAAGCAAGCTGGTGGTGGCAGCGCATGGCTTTATAAAATCCCAGGATTTGGGAGGCAGATCTCTGTGAGTTCGAGGCCAGCCTGGTCTACAAAGTGAGCTCCAGGACAGGGTCCAAAGCTACAGAGAAACCCTGTCTCGAAAAAGAAAAAGAAAAAATACAAAGCTGGGAAACCCAGGTGTAGTGGCACAGACCTTTCATCCCAGCACATGGGAAGCAGAGGCAGGAAGATCTCTGTAACTTCAAGGCCAGCCTGGTCTCCATAGTGAGGGAGTTCCAGGACAGCCAGAGCTACATGGGGAGACCCTGGCTCGAAACAAACAAGTTGGGAAGGGTTGCCTGTGCTTGCAATTGCAGCGTTTAAGTGAAAGAGGCAGAGATCCCTGGGGCTTGCTGGCCATCCAGTCTAGCTCAGTTAATGAGCCCCAGAAAAAAGTGGGGAGTTGGTGAGGTGGCTCAGTGATTAAGAGACTGCCCGCTTTCCCAGAGGACCCAGGTTCGGTTCCCAGCACCCACATGATGGCTTACAACTATCTGTGACTTCAGTTCCCGGTGATCTGATGCCTTTTTCTGGCCTCTAAGGACCCTGCATGCATGTGGTGCATAGACATAAAACCCACACATAAGATAAATATTAAAAAGCACATTTGTACACAGTAAAGATAAATGATGTGAGAGTCCCTCTGTATGCTGTGGATATTATTTATTATCACTGATTAATAAGGAAGCTGCTTTGGCCTATGTTAGGGCAGACTATAGCTGGGAAAACTAAACTAAATTCAGGGAAAAAGAAGGCGGAGCCAAAGAGATGCCATGCCGCTGCCGACGCCAAAACCTTAACAGTAAGGCACAGCCTTGTGGCAATACATAGATTAATAGAGACAGGTTAATTTAAGATATAAGAGCTAGATAGGAATATGCCTGAGCCATTGGCCAAGCAGTGTTGTAATTAATATAGTTTTTATGTGATTATTCGGGTCTGGGCAGGAAATGAAGGTGCGGTCTCTGTTTGCAGGTAAAGAAACAGTCCCAGTATCAGCTGGCTGTCTATCATACAGCACTTCTGACTGACCAAGATGCCAAGTAGCAAAACAAACAGGAATGTGGCAGGGATAGGACAGAGGGACAGGGTGGTGGCCTGGGCTCCCGGGGGCACAATGCCCAGTGTCTGTATCCTACATCTACCCCTTTCTGCTGTGTGACTTCACAAAATTCACTGCACCTCTCTAGGCTTGAGTCCTCAATGACTAAAAAAGAAAGTTCTCAACAGCCCTAGCTCAGGGAGCTTGTGAACAATGGCGGAGACGTATGTGGAAGTTTGCAAGTATCTGCTACCCCAGCAGCATTCTATAGCCACCCACTGACTTCTCTGTATCAGTACTAATGGGTACAAGGCGGAAACAGTCATATAGAGGTTTCCGATTTATTATTTGTTTATGTGAGCTTTTTAAGCCCCGGGTCTCCTGTAACCCAAACCAGCCCCAGCTTTGCTCTGCAGCTAAGACTAGCCTTGAACCCCAAATCCTTCTGCCTCGGCCTCCCAAGTGCTAGGATTATTGCATATGCCACCATACTGGGCACTAAGGAGGCCTTTGGCTAAGATCAGCTGAGTCCAGCCTGCTATTTGTTTTCCTGTACAGCTGGTTAGCAGGCAGACTGCCGTCACCTTGTGCACCAGGAAGACTCGGCACTCACTCCCTTGGCATTGCCTCCCTCACTGGGGCCCTGGTAGCTGCTAATTCACTCTGTGTCAGGTCAGAGGGAGGCTGAGAGAGAAAGAGACTGGTCCAAGGTTCAGAGCTGAGCTCCAGGCATTTCTGCATGGTTTCACTCCCTCCCACCGGGAAATGTCCCTGCCTCACTGACCACCGTGGGCTCACATGCTCAACCTCCCTCCCTACACCTGCCCTGGCTGTACTCACTGAGTCCAATCTTCGCCAGGTGCAGCCTGTTGACCCAGGAAATCTTGCTCAGGGGGGTCGGTGTGATGAAGACCACCATGAAGCTGATGGGGCGGCCAGACCTGCGGAGGGCAAGATGAGACAGGACCCCATGGGTGCCTGGGAGAGAGGCTCAGATCCCTGGTAGGCCTCGGAAGGCCTTGGTTCACCTTGGCTCTTTTTCAATCCATGTTCCTGGAGGCCTGTGGCCAGCACCTTGGGGAGACCTCCTTCCATTCTCTGTGATGGGCAGGGGCACCTGGCTAGAGGAGCTAAGCCATTCTTGGTAGCCCAGTCCCAGACCTCCAACGGCCCTGGCTTTATGCCCAGCTAAGGTCCTGGCATCACCACCTGCCAGCATTCCACAGAGGGGGAAAGGACCTCACGCTGTCTCTCTCCAGCACCTGGCACAGGGCAGTCACTCTGTGAGATGGTTGTAGAGGGGACAAATG